>NC_037668.1:69380587-69489572 GCF_003255815.1 Theropithecus gelada | reverse complement strand
AAAAAAAAAAAAAAAAAAAAATTTAGCATTCATCAGTGAATCTTGCCTGCTGTCATTTTTACTGTGGTATTTTAAGAGTGATTTTTCTGCTTTCCTCAATTTTTCATTTATTATTTAGAATTCTTTTGTAAGAAAAAGTTATCCCTTCTCCCCCCCATCCATTTATTTATTTATTCAATACATTATTTACATTAGCATTAACAGGAAGATTTTTATTCTTTGAGTCATAATACAATGCTATTGTTATTTATTTTGTTACTCAAATTGTTCTACCTTTGGAATATCAGTCATTGGATGTTTTGATCATTGGAAACTTTTTCAGGTTAGATGTTTTATCCTTTTTGCTTTCTTCCTTTGTTCCTTTCTTCCTTCTTAACTTCCTTTTTTACTTCTTTCTTGTTTTCTGGCACTACAAGTTGCTCCAGGCTCATCTTGTATTTTCTGAGCCCTAGCCTTAGAATCAGTGCTTTCTCTAAGGAATCTTGGTTCCTAGAAGACTTTTAGTTACCTAAAGAGGGACCAAAAACATCATGGGATGTGCCCTAGATTTCTTCCAAAAGGCAGAGAACAACCAGCTCTTCAGGACACATTTAGTGGGACAGGGGGAGATAAAAGTGAAGTTACTTTTTGATTGAATACTACATGACCCTTTGCTTAATGTAGCAGTAACCCTGAGTCACTAACCCCCCATAGGGTTGGCCAAATGGGCTGAGGGAGGTGCATGTGCTTTGGAAAATGGACAATGCTTTCCAAGTGTAAAGGCTGATTTCTGTGGCTGACTTTTGATACACTGTTGTTTTGGTGTCCAAGGTACCTGAAAGTCAAGGAGCAAATGAAATGATTCTTGCTACAAAAGGGAACCATTTGGTGTGTGATTTTTAGCCCCTCAGGGCCATGCTGCTAACAGATATTGATCAGAAAGCGCTTACATTGCAACACACTGGCCAAGTGCTTCTGCAGCACAAGGGACATGAGATTGGCAGGCTTCATAACATCACAAGGCCACTCTTTTCTGTAAGGGTTGGAATGGGAGCCTTGTGGGGAGACCTGCCGGATGCAGCCTGAGGTCCTGAGGAACAGCCCTGAGCTCAGACATCAGATTGCACTGGAATACTTCTGGTTAGGACAAGCAAAGCCAACAGGGTGGGTTTTAGACTTGCAGTGAAATATTTACATTAAATATGGAATAGCGTAGGCAAAAAACCCTCAGCTTCCTCTCTGAATGACCAGAAGCAGCAACTCCTCAGTGTAGAGGAGGTGAAGGCAGTTCCTCTTCTGGACTGGTAGGTTTCCTCCCAGCCCGCAAGAAGAGTTCCTCTTATCCCCAAGAAGGGGAGTTTCACACTCCAACAAGGGAAGCTGGTTGACAAGAGTCTATACATCGAAGGAGCTAGCTGCTGTGCTGCTAAGATCAATTCCAGCACCTTTTTATAATTCCACAAATTTACAGATTGGTAGAACTACCCAGCTGGGTCTCCAAAAGAAGCTTACCTTAGATGGAGATATGGTTTGGCTGTGTCCCCACTCAAATATCATCTTGAACTGTAACTCCCACAATTCCCATGTGTCATGGGAGGAACCTGGTGGGAGGTAATTGAATCACGGGGTCGGGTCTTTCTTGTGCTCTTCTTGCGATAGTGAATAAGTCTCATGAGATCTGATGGTTTTAAAAAGAGGAGCTCGCCGCACAAGTTTCTCTCCTTGTCCACTGTCTTCCATGTAAGATGTGACTTGCACCTCCTTGCCTTATGCCATGATTGTGAGGCCTCCCCAGTCATGTGGAACTGTAAGTCCATTAAACTTCTTTTTCTTCCCAGTCTCAGGTATGTCTATCAGCAGCGTGAAAATGAACTAATACAGGTGGTGTCAGCTTGAGGGGAAAGAGCAGCAAGCCACAGAGCTAGCCCTGGGATGCAGTGCTTTTAGTCTTTTGGCCTCCGTTTCTTCATCTGTAAATGACAATGAATGATGTCTGCCATCTATATCTACAATCCATCATGGCTTCATGAGCATGAAGGATTGCTATAAGGAACAAATGCAGTACTAAGAAGAATGAGGTAATAATGAATCCTGAGCAAACTCAGCCTGAGGCTTCTTGTTCATTTCCTGACAAACACAATCTAGTGGAAAGAGACTGCACTAAGGATGGACAAGTTTGGGCCAGATGATCAAAAGCCCTGCCAGCTCAGAGAATCTGTGACTCCAGCTGCTGCTGGGTTCCTGACATAAAACAGGCACTATATGCAGATAAGTCAACTGCATGAACTGAGCGAGGGAGAAGCAGGTCGGGCAGTGTGCTTGTTCTGGGATATTTCTAAGGGAGAGTCCTTCAGCTCCGGGAAGCACAGCAAAAATGTAGGCTGAGATCCCATGAGTCCTGATACAGAGCCAGGTGACAGCCAGGCCGTCAGGACAAAGGTGGGGCTGCAGGAGGACCATGGAACCCTCCAGTATCAGAGCTGATGGGGCCCACACCCTCATTCTTCCCAGTGTTGCCTCCTCTGGGAAGCCTCAGCTGCACACAGGTCAACCACACTTCTGCCTCTGTGCATGTCCCTAAGGAGGGGAGCCTACCTTACTGTGATCCCATTGTGGAAAATTCACTCCCACCATGAAACCAGTGCTCTAGGGGTTAGGGGAGCTGTATCTGCTTTGATTCAGTGTCCTCTTTAATTTCCAGCATGGTGCTTCCTTCCTAGTGAAGACTTGGTAGAATTTGAGTGGAACTGAGTATAAAATGTGGAAGGAAACTTGGGGCCCAGAGGGAGGAGTCCAAATAGGAGATGGAATCAGGGTGCATAAGGATGCCCAGATGATGCACTTGATGAGATGTAGGTATCAGACAGAAAGGCCAGAGGTTCAAGACCTAAGTAAGAACCATCATGGATCACAGAGGACCCAGATGGGGCAGAGGAAGTGGGATCTGGGGCTGAGTGGGACTGTGGCTGGGACCTCAGCCAGCTGCCAAAGCTGTAGTCTAGTACAGGTTGGTGTAGATTATCCATTGGGTAGGACAGTTTTGGGGAGTCTTTCCTCCTGTGGGGTTGCATGGGGCACCGCTTAGCAGCAGGAAGGAGGCCAGACAGATGGGGAGCTCTGTGACACTTCCAAGAGACTTTTCATTCTTGACGCGGCTTCCACAAGGCTGAGAGTATATGGATGCATGTTGGAATCCACTAAGCGGATCTGGCCAGACTCCAAGCCTAGCAGAGAATGGAGCACTCAGCAGGAAAACCAAAGTAGATGCACTGCTCCCGGACTGAGCCAACACAGCAGAGAGGGAGTTGGTGACGCAGGTGCTGTCCAGGTGTGCCCAGCGGCGCACAAGAGCAAACCCTGCCTATACCATTGACTAGCTGTGCGTTGTGCAAGTGAGTTCACCTTCAGTCTCTCTATTTCCTCATTTGTACGATGGAAAAATGGCACTCCCTGTCTCATACGACGGTGGTAAGGATTAAACGAGAAAGTGCATGTAAAGTACTTAGTGCAGCCTCTGACACACAGCAAGTGGTCAATTAATGGCAGATATTGTTATGTTTAATGACACTGCCCAAGGCTTTTAAATCTTAGCACTATTGACATTTTTGGCTGAATAATTCTTTGATGTGGGGTGGCTGTCCTGTGCCTTTACGATAGTTAACAACATCCCTGGCCTTTACCCACTAGATGCCAGTGGTAACCTCTAGTTATGAAAACCAAAAGTGTTTCCAGACATTGCCAGATATCCCCTGGGAATCAGGGGAAGCAAGACACCCCCGGTTGAAAGCCACTGCACTAACTCCAGAGCCTCCAGGTGCTGGTCTTCAGACAGTGAGTATTTTTCTGGTGGGGCTGCAGCCAGAGAGTACATACCATGGCTCAGGCCCAGCGCCCACCTGAACCTGCCCAGGACTCATCAGAGGAGGTGAGGCAGAGGATGGCCTTCTGCAGCAGCAGCCAAGCCCAGCTAGGGGCAAGGGCAGCAGCAAATAGTCATCAGTGCAGGAGGGGTATGTCAGCCAGTGTGGGCCAGGGCAGGCTCAGAGAGACGGCTGGAGAGAAAGAAGGAGCAGGCACACCCCAGACAGGTGTGCTCCCCACAAACAGAGGCTACAACTTTAAATCCCTACTGCCTGAGGGCAGGGACATTCTGTGACATATGGACCCCATGAAAACCATCACACAGGTGGGGGGAAAGGCAGTGGGATAGGAAAGACAGAGGGGGTGACATTATTGAGCACCTACTGTATGCCAAGTGTTGTACCAGGGGTTTGGGAAGGTGATGTGATTATATATAGGGTAGATCTTGCTTAGAAGGTCTGAGGCTTACAGTCTAATTTCTGTTTTCTTCTTTCCTTAAATTTACCAATACAGTATTTGAGACTCAAATACAAAATAAATCAACACTAAAGGTTAACTTCCAAACAAAGAGGGAACAGTATGGTGAACCATCCTATTCTTAAGGATGCTGATCCTTGGAGACCTGCCCAAAGACACTCAACCAACAGGGGAGGAGCCAGATGTTGACATCTGGCTGACTTGAGAGCTTGTGCTGTTTCTACCGTGCCAAGTTTCAGGACACATCGGGGTTAAACAACATCAGACGAGTCTGGGTAGATAATGGGGACCTCCCTCTCTGGGGAGACCTTACAGCGGGAACATTCAACAGCGAGAAAGGAACAAAGTCATAGGCCAAGGGAACAGGGGTTTATAAATAGCTGGGGAGATGAGGAAGTCTGGAAAAGGAACAAGGCTGATGGAGCCAGGAGGGAAAATGTTAATTAATTAAAACAAGCCAAAGCACACTCGGAAATCTAAAACCCTCCTCCCCACCAAATTTCTGGGAGCGCCCTAAATCCAAAAATAAAGGGAGGTCAAAGAAGTTCAAGAGGCAAGAATAAAGGGGGTTGCAAGATCCAAATTCATGGTGCTGTGCACTCTGAGATTGGCTTGCTTGGTAAAGGGTGACACAGTTGACATCATAGTTTTCTCTAAAAATGCAAGATCATGGGCACCTAGCATCTATCCTATGCCACCCACACCTGTGATGATGGCCCTGAGTTGTGAAGAAAGGTTGGGATTCCTCTCAGGAGATGATTCTGGCTGCTGAGCCAGGGAGAGCGTCACCGCCATGAACCCTCCTCTGGCCTCCTGTTGGAGCACTCAGCTGACAAATTGTCAAAAACCTCTTTGTATGGTAGTTTCCCTTCTCTACTGAGGGCCCCTGAGGACAGGGGCAGCATTTCTGGTTCCTCTCTACATT
The DNA here is from genome assembly GCF_003255815.1 of Theropithecus gelada. Lineage (NCBI taxonomy): Eukaryota > Metazoa > Chordata > Mammalia > Primates > Cercopithecidae > Theropithecus > Theropithecus gelada. Next base: position 69,484,330 of record NC_037668.1, on the reverse strand, counting down.
CCCAGTGCCTGGCACGATGCCTTCCCCGTAGGAGGGATGCAAAAATATTTGTCAAATGAAGATAAAGACCTGTTTCCATCAAAAGTGCAGACAGGTTTAGCCCTTGGAGAATTCATCTTTTTTTTTTTTTTTTTTTTTTTTTTTTTTTTTTTTTTGAGACGGAGTCTCGCTCTGTCGCCCAGGCTGGAGTGCAGTGGCCGGATCTCAGCTCACTGCAAGCTCCGCCTCCCGGGTTCACGCCATTCTCCTGCCTCAGCCTCCCAAGTAGCTGGGACTACAGGCGCCCGCCACCTCGCCCGGCTAGTTTTTTGTACTTTTTAGTAGAGACGGGGTTTCACCGTATTAACCAGGATGGTCTCGATCTCCTGACCTCGTGATCCGCCCGTCTCGGCCTCCCAAAGTGCTGGGATTACAGGCTTGAGCCACCGCGCCCGGCCGAATTCATCTTTTTTATAAAATCAACCAACAACCCAGACTCTCTTATCCTTTAATTGTCACTTCTAGACAACGGAGACAGACCTCACAACGTGAACTTTCCTTGCAGGTTTCCCTCTGCAGCTGTCCCTCTGGCCACTGAGCATTGAAGGTTGACTCATCTTTCACTCCTCCTGTCCTCACGCCCCCCACGCGCACCTTGTCCCATCAGTGGAGGCATTCAGTTGAATCCGCTCCTACGGTGTTTCTTACACCTGCCTCCTTCTTTCCATTTCTTTTCTGATTCATTTCAGACCCTCCTGCCTGGGCTATGATGGTTGCCTTCCATTTTCCAATCTTACACTCCCCTCCTAGATTAAAAGGCTCCAAACACAGTTGGGCCACATCTCTTTCCTCCTAAGCAATCTCCATTGGCTCCCCTCATTTTTTCAGTTTTATGCACATTCCCCACACATCCCTCGGGTATTCAGAGTCCCTTCTCTATCATTTGTCCCCAACCCACCCTTCCCATCTCATATCCGACTGCTTTTCCCATATGTAACTGGGACACCAGGGCTCTGGGCCCCCGCATCTGTCCTGTGCTTCTCTGCTCTCCAGCCCCTGTACCTTTGCTCATGCAATGTCCTCTGCTGGAAGAGCCCTTCCTTCTCACGCCACGTGGCCACATCCTGTCTTTTAAGATTCAGCCCCAAACTCAGTCCTCTGATGAAGCCTTCCCTGATTCTTCTCCTGCACTTTAGTTAGTAGCAATTACATCCTTTCTTGAACTTCCACAGCATTTAACCTTCACCTCTATTGTGACATTTGTCACCAAACACCAGATTGTAGTTATTGTTGTTCTATGTATTTTACCTCTACTAACACAATCTCTAAACTTTATTAATTGCATACTCTTCCAGTAAAAGTAGTTTTGAGAACATAGTCCAGCATTACTATATGATATATTTTGTACATACTAACACACACATATATAAATTAGGAATTTGCAGAAGGATGTGATAAGTAGAAATAGAAGCCCTGGTATTTTCTTCCTGTGCTCAATAATGGTGTGTACTGTACTTTGGAGACTATCAGTCTAGTGAATGAACGGCACTTAGGCTGCAGGGGACATGAAGTCAGGGCTGTTCCCGGGGGTGGGGCATCCAGCTTCGAATGGAAGCAAGCATGAGAGCCAGGCAGGGCTGGGAGAGGATGAGCACTCCCTGGATGGCTGCTGCTGCAGCCAGATGGAGTGTGGCAGTTGGGGAAAGGTTCGGGGACCCCCGCGCGGGAGAGGGACAGCAGCTGGGCATAGCGCTTGCCCCAGGATTCCAGGCTCTCTTCAGTTGCCAGGCCATGTTCTCAGCAAATAGAGCCTCGGGAGAGGGGGTGGACTGTCAGCAGCTTGTCCCCTTGAGCATGCTGGGGCAGTTCTTAGCAGAGATGTTAACGCAATGTGAAAAAGAGGATCTCTGACTCCCTTGTTATTTGATGGGCAGGAAACTAAAGCCCCAGGGAAGAGACTTGCCCAAGGTGACCGTGACACTCTGATGTGTGAACTCTCCTCTCACTTGGCATCTGGCTTCTTCACACTCTCAGGCATCCCCTGGTCACCTTGGCAGGCCTGCAGGCCCAGCTACCCAGACCTGGCTGCGCATGTGAAAGTAAGCCAGTGGACATTACTTTCACAAGGAGGGAGTGGCCAATTCCACCTATTCCCCTAGCTCAGCCCCCTAACATGCAAGCACATGCATACACATACATGCCTATCTAATGTGGGATATTTTCAGTGCCACTTTACCAGCCAGAGACCTTCATGACTGGTGATGCTCCTGCTCACTGAAACCACCAGGCTGTGCCTGGCTTGCACTCCAGCACACATCCCATGGCCACAAGGATAGCGCACTCAACCCATGGCAGAAGTGGGTGTGTGAGCAAGCAAGTGCAGGGTCCAGCTGGCTGCTCCAAGTGCCAGCACAGGAGCAGGCTTTGTGCGGGGCTTGCTTTTGGACCAGGCGTGTCATGAGTGACTGCTGTGGTGGACTCTGGCATCCGGATGAGGGGAATGTGGGGGCACCCAAACAGGGATGCCCACAACCCTGAAGCCCCAGGCAGGTGTTAGAGCATGCTAACAGCTCCTTTAGTCCACTGCCCTGCTCCAGCCTGTGGGTCCGGGGCTGGCCTGGTCGTGACACTGCTTCCTGCTGCATGGGGATGGCTGCCCTCCACTGATGGAGAATGAGAGGGTTACACTGTTACAGTCTTCTTATACCCACCTTCAGTGGGTCCCAAGTTCTTGTCCCATGTCCAAGAAGAATGAGATTACACTGACAGTTGAAGGGTGAGAAGGGCAGAGAAGAGTTTTATTTAGTGACAAAATAGCTCTCAGCAGAAAGGAGATGTGAGGTTGGTCCCCCATCTGAAGTTGGATGGTCTCTCTCCCTCAGTGTGGCTGAGTCCGGGGCTTTTATGGGCTCAGAATGGAGCACTGCATGCTGATTGGTTTATGGGTATGCAAAAAAGGCTAAAACAAAGGCACCACTCAAAGGTGGTCATGACAGTGTAAAAAACCAATTAGGGAAGGATAGGTATATGTAAAAAAGGTGAAGAGTGGGGATCAATCAGAGGAAAGCACGTCAAATGGGAAGAGAGGTTCTCAATCCAGTCCGTGGATTTACCTGGGACTTGTAACTTGGCTTTCAGGCTTTAAACTGTCTTTGATTTGAAAGTCAGTTTTTCATTAGGGACCTTCCCCTGTCTGCCTAGGGATTTGTTTGCCTCCTGCCATTATCGTATCCACTCATATACTCACATGGGTGCATAAGCACACATGCACAAATGCACATGCATGTGCTTACATATATACACCCATGCACTCACATAGGCATAACACACATGAACACATGCATATACATGCACACACATATGCATACACACTTATTTACTCACTCATGTATACACATGTGTACATGCACATTCATGTGCATACACAGCCACATCCATGCACTTACATAATCATAACACACACATACACATATATGCACACATGTATATACAGGCACACATACTTATGCATACACACCTGTGAACTCATACACTCACACAGGTGCATGCATATACAAGCATGCATGCACATACACATGCATACATATATGCACCCATGCACTCACACCCAGGTGTATACACACACATGCACACACATGGACACATGCGTATACATGTGCATGCCTATGCATGCATACCTATGCACTCACACATGCATACACTCATGCACTCATGCACTCACACAGGTACATACATACACATGCACTCATACACTCACACAGGTACATACACACAGACATACGCACACACAACCATACACTCACACACTCACATAGGTGTGTATGCACACAGGCATACACATGCACATGCATACATACACATGTACTCACATGTGCACACACACATATGCATACACACCCAGGCACTCACACAGGTGCATACACATATGTACATGCATGCACATACGACTAGCTCAAGGACCGCTCTTGGTTAGGATCTCTTCACGTTCCTTCCCAATGTCCCTGTAATCTCTCTGCCCTGTAGTCTCTCTCACCAGACTGGCAGGCCTCAGTGACTCCAGGTCTGGCAATGTACACTTGTTCTCAGAGCATCTTTTATTTCCAACAAAGAGAAGGAAGCTGAGTGTAGGCTCAAATGGCCTACATTTGAGAGGACAGGTAAAGTGGGGAGACAGATGGGACATGTTTGAGGGTCATGGGAGGAGGGCCCATGCCTACCCATTGCCACCTTCTGAGCCCAAGAGAGCTGAGGAAGGTTGGGGAGATCAGGTGGCTGGGCCTTGTCACTGCTCTGCTCCGCTCACTCCTGGATCCTGAAGTGACCTCTCACTGTGCTGTTTGGCAGACTGTGACACTGGGGAGAGGCACTGTGGAGCATTTGGGCATGCCTCTGGCTTAGCTGTGGAGAGGGCCCCCAAGCCCCAAGTCCCTGTACTGTGATCAGCCCCACAAGCCAATTCCTTAGTTGAAGAGAAATGTTTTATTTCATTTATTCAATCAGCAAGGATCTATTGAGTATCTACTGTATAATAGGCCCTAGAGAAGATCCATAAAATGAACAAGCCAGAGTCTACACTCAAGCCAAACTCAGCAAAGTGTGCTCTGCAGGGCATGGAGCACAGAAGAGGGATTAACCAAGGGGTCAGGCTGTGCATTGACCTGTGCATGTGAGAGAGATGGACCCAGCAGAGAAGCACAGAGACAGAAGTAGAGAAGTTGAGAAACGAAGGGCTGGAACCTAGGTGCAAGCTGAAAATGTGAGCACCACCCCACCCCTGGCCCCCACCAGTATTGCTAAGCATTTTCTAGCAGTAGCTAAGTTGGTATGGCTTTCCAGTGAATGCTTTCCATGAATTGACTGTTTTAACACTAGAGTCCTATGAGGCAGGTGCTGTTATTCACCCCATTTTTAAAACTACAGGGCCTCACTATGTTGCCCAGACTAGAGCTATGCAGTGGCTGTTCACAGGTGTGATCATGGGGTACTGCAGCCTCCAGCTCTTGGGCTCAAGCAATCCTACTGCCTCAGCCTCCCTAGTAGCTAGGACCACAGGCTTGCACCACTATGCCCAGCTTATTCACCCCATTTTATAGATGAGACTGAAGCACAGGCTATAAGAAATTGCCCAAGGTTTTACCATCACTGAACAATAGGACCCGGTAGAGCCCTTACCCCCTACTACTCTAATATGGTACCTCTCATTTTATCCATAGTTTCACTTATTATCTGATTCAATATTTAGACCACACTGTGAGGTCCTATGTGGAAACCAAAGTACGAAGAATGACCAAAGTACAAAGAAATGTCCAACCCATGGTGTCACAGCTTGTAGAATCACAGTCTGACCTACACTCAGATCTCCTAACCCTTAATATACTGCTATAGGCTCCCAAGGCACAGACCGGGGTGCCTTGGGTGCCTGTGCCAGGGCACAGGCTAAGGTGTCAGATGCCTTGTAAGAGTGAATTGGGTGGAAAACCTTTTGGAGGTTCCTGAATAAGTTAAACATAGAATTACCATATGACCCAGCATTTCCACTCCTAGGTCTATACCCCAAAGATTTGAAAATAGGTATTCAAAGAAAAACTTGTACAGGAATGCTCATGTCAGCACTATTCACAATAGCCAAAAGGTGGAAATAACCCAAATTTCCATCAACAGATGAGTGAATAAACAAAATATAAGATATCCATACAATGGAATATTATTCAGCCATAAAAATGGATGAAATTCTGATACCTGCTACAACATGGATGAACCTCAAAAACATGCTAAGTGAAAGAAGCTGGATACAAAAGGCATATGATTCCACTCATATGAAATACCCAAAATGAGCAAATCTACTGAGATATTAGGTTAGTGCAAAAGTAATTGCAGTTTTTGACATTAAAAGTAATGGCAAAACTGCAATTACTTTTGCACCAACCTAATAGAAAGCTGACTGGTGGTTGCCAGGAGGTGGAAAGGGAGAAATGGGGAGTTACTGCTAATGATTATGGAATTTCCATTTGAGTCATCAAAAATTTCTGGACCTTGATGGTGGTGATGGTTGCGCAACACTGTGAAAGCACTTAATGCCAGTGAATTTTATACTTTAAAATGGTTAAAATGGCAAATATTATGTGTATTTTATGGCAATTTTAAAAAAGATGGGAGTGAGGGAGTCCTTGGGACTCACCAAGAACTTCTTTCTGCAAAAAAGAGAGTCACAGTACACTATGGGGGAGCAGTGGGGCCAGTACCCCCCATTCTCCTAAAAGGGAGGTATCTAAGATTCTAGCAATGTCTTTAAATTTTTCTGAGTGCTTCAGAGAAAATCTTACAAATCAATCACTGCTAGTTCCCATATCCTCTCATCACAAATGATATAACTACTACCAGTTTGTCCAACATGATGCTGTTTTGGCTTTATGCCCCCAGCCTGGAGGTTCCCAAACCCCACGAAGTATCACAATCACCCAGGGAGTTTGTAAAATGACATTCCTGGGACTCAGTCCCAGTGACTTGGGTTCACTGGTCTCTAGAACTTGGCTTCTGGTCCCCAGAGACTTGGGTTCCAAGGTCGGAAATCTATATATTTTATAAAGCTTCCTGGGAATTGTGATGCAGCCTGTCTTCAGACAGGTCTTTTGGGAACCACTCTCCTGGCCTATTGAAGCGTGGAAGGCTGTGCATAAGATAGCCCCTGGTGGATAGATGTGTCCTGCAGGTTTCTGTCCTATGCCCTCCCCCAGACCCTCCCCAGAGGAGATTTGGACCAGGGCTGATGCCTTCTCTCCCCATTCCCTGCGTACTCGGTTCGTCATTCTGTCATCTCTCTGGCTCATAGCGGGTCTCACTATTGTCAAGATCTCTTATGAGGGTTCTCACTCCAAACATAGTGGCCCTCATACCAGAGCCCTGGGAACGGTCTTCAGACCCCACCAAAACCTGTCTGGGGCAGGCAGCCTTGGTTGGATGTCATCCAACTGCACCACCCCCAGCTTTGCCCAATCAGGCCAGAGATCTTCACAGCACATTCTGCACTTTGTGATTGTGTACTTTAAAAATATATATTCCATAAACAACATGTAATTATTATTAAAAAGCAGAAAACAGGCTGGGTGTGGTGGCTCACACCTGTAATCTCAGCACTTTGGGAGGCTGAAGCAGGTGGATCACCTGAGGTTGGAAGTTCAAGACCAGCCTGACAAACGTGGAGAAACCCCGTCTCTACTAAAAATACAAAATTAGCCGGGCATGGTGGTGCATGCCTGTAGTCCCAGCTACTTGGGAGTCTGAGGTGGGAGGATTGCTTGAACCTGGGAGGCAGAGGTTGCAGGGAGGCAGAGGTTGCAGTGAGCCAAGATCGCGCCATTGTACTCCAGCCTGGGCAACAAGAGTGAAACTCCGTCTCAAAGAAAAAAAAGTAGAAAATATAAACAGACCAAAGGGGCTGTCTGAAGGGGCTGTAATTAATCAACCCAATCAACCAAAATTCTTCTATTCATCTATTCTGAGGTAATAATTGTTTTGGGTTTTGTTGTTTTTTGTTTGTTTATTTGTTTTTTGAGACACAGTCTCAATCTGTTGCCCAGGCTGGAGCTCAGTGGCATGATCACAGCTCACTACAGCCTCAAACTCCTTGACTCAATTGATTCTTCTGCCTCAGCCCCCCAAGTAGCTGGGACTACAGATGAAACCACCACACTCAGCTAATTAAAAAAAATAATTTTTTAGAGACAGGGTCTTGCTATGTTGCCCAGGCTGGCCTCATACTCCTGGCCTCAAGTGATCCTCCCTCGTCTTTGAGATACTGCCTTCCAAAGTGCTGGGATTATAGGCATGAGCCACTGACCCCAGCCAACCATTGTTAATATTTTATTGCAGAATAACTTTCTAGACTTTGCAAATGTGTGTGTATATTATTTGTTTGTTCAACAAATATTTATTGAGTGCCTACTTTGAGTCAGGCACTATACTGAGATCCAGGCATACTGGAGTAAACGATATGGACAAAAATCCCTGCCCTCAGGGAGCTTGCAGTCTATGTATTCATATAACTTTTTTTAAAAAAAAAGAATCGTATGGTGCTTTTAAGTAATCTTTTCCCTGTAAGAGTATATTGAGAAAGTCTTTCCATATCAACAAATGTAGAACTACATCATCATTTTAATGATTGTATGATATTCCTTTGGATATATTTTTCCTAGTCTATTTAACCAATTGTTTGCATTAAGAGGTTTGTTCTAAGTTTCCACTGTTATAAACAACTTTGAAATGATCCTGGGGATCTAGGGATCTTTGGTGCCTTTTTAATATTACCTTCGGATAAGTTTGTAAAAATAGGATTTGGAAAAAGAAGCCTGTGCTGCTTTTGCTGTTTGCATGATAGTTCTTTTTCTTTAAATGATTTTTAATTTTGAAATAATTACAGACTCATAGGAAGTTGAGTTGCAAAGATAGTGCAGAGAGGTCCTGTGTGTACATTTTATCCAGTTTTCTCTAATGGTGGCTTTTTTTTTTTTTTTTTTTTTTTGAGATGGAGACTTGATCTGTCACCAGATTGGTGTGCAGTGGCGCAATCTCGGCTCACTGCAACCTCTGTCTCGTGGGTTCAAGTGATTCTCCTGCCTCAGCCTCCCGAGTAGCTGAGACTACAGGCACATGCCACCACACCCAGCTAATTACAGTATTTTTAGTGCAGACAGTGTTTCACTGTGTTGTCCAGGATGGTCTCCATCTCTTGACCTCATGATTCACCACCTTGGCATCCCAAAGTGCTGGGATTACAGGTGCGGCCTAATGGTGCTATTTTATGTAACTATAGTACATAGTTACATATCCCTACTGTGTATACTGATACAGTACATATCCCTACTGTAGTAGGCATATAGGCCTCTGTCATTTTATCACATGTGTAGATTAACCAAAATCAAGATACAGAACTATTCCATCACCTAAAAGATCTTCTTACTGCTCCTCCTTTGTAGTTATACTCTTCCCATCCCCCAATCATCCCTGACTATTGGCAACCACGGTTTGTCCTCTGTCTCTGTAATTATACATTATATGACCTTTTGAGATTGGATTTTAAAACTCAGCATATTGCCCTTAATATTTATCCAAGTTCTGTGTAACAACAGTCTGTTCCTTTTAATCACTGCGTAGTATTCCCTGCTATGGATGTACAATCCGTTTAATCACCTATTGTGGGCCAGTTGTTGGCTTTTACAAACAAGGCTGCTGTGAACATTCAAGTACAGATTATGTGCGCAAAATTTGTATGTGTTTGAGATAAATGCCCAGGAGTATTACTGTCAGGTCTTATGCTAACTGTATGTTTAGTTTTTTTAAAGAAACTGCGAAACTATTAATCTTTTTCAGTGTAGGTATATCATTTTACATTCCCACTGGCAATGTACAAGGGATGCAATTTCTCTGCATTCTTTCCAGCATTTGGTATTGTCAGTATTTTTAATTTTAGCTGTTTTGATAACTGTGTAGTGATATTTTATTGTAGTTTTAATTTGTATTTCCCTAATGGCTAATGACATTGAACATCTTTTTACGTGCTTATTTGCCATCTGCATATCCTCTTCAGGGAAGTGTTCATTCATGTCTTTAGCCCATTTTCTAATTGGATTGTTTATTGTTTTGGGTGTTTGTTTTGACTGCTGTGTTTTGAGATTTCTTTGTATGTTCTAGATATGAGTCCTTTGTCAGATTTGTTGTTTGCAGATATCTTCCCCTAGTCCATAGCTTGCCTCTTCATTCTCTTAACAGGGTCTTGTGCAAAGCAGTTTTTAATTTTGATGAAATTCAATTTTGTGGATTTTTTTTCTTTTATGGATTGTGCTTTTGATATCACACCTAAAGACTCTTCACTGGGCTCTAGGTCCTGAAAATCTCCTGTGTTATCTCTGGATGTTTTATAATTTTGCATTTTATGTTTAAATCTATTACCTCTTTTGGATTAAATTTTGTATAAAGTAGAAGGTTTGCATTGAGGTCCATTGTTTTCCTTACAGATAGCTAATATTTCTAGCACCACTTGTTAAAAAAAAAAGACTATCCTTCCTTCATTGAATTGCTTTTGTGCCTTTGTCCAAACTCGGTTGACTGTAGCTATGTTGAACTATTTCTGGGTCCACTATTTTGTTCCAGTGACCTATGTACCTGTCCTTCTGCCAATACCACACATTCTTGATTACTGTAGCTGTCTCGTGTCTTCACATCAAGTAAAGTGATGCTTCTCACCTTATTTTTTTTTTCAGAATTGTTTGAGTGTTCTAGTTCCTTTGGCACGCGCTTTTTAAAGGCTCGCGATAACGTATTACCAAACTGCTCCTGAAAGGTGGTACTAATTTAAACTTCCGCTGGCAGCGTAGGGGGCGCTTGTTTCCATACACCCACACCAACCCCGGCTGTTATCATTTTAAAAAATCTTTGCCTATCTGATAACTGAAAAATTATTCACATCCTTATTTTAAATTGCATTTCTTTGATTGCCTTTGAACCTAAGCAGACAGCCAGTGCCCTCAGATCCGAGTAGAAGAGTTTGGTACCTTGTGATATCAAGCTTCACAGTTGAGGTTTCAGAAATGGCCAACAGAGTGAGCAGGCAGGCTTATGTGGCGACCCCTGCTGACTCCTTTTTTCCCTCTGAAGGCGTTGCACCCTCTCTTCCTTGCTTATTGTCGTGCATCTCAGCTTCTGGAGACTAAGTCATCTGTCCAGGCAGCCACACATACCACAGGCAGGCATTGCTCTGCAGAAAAGCCAAAACGTACTTTCAGATTGCACTCAAAAGCTGACGACTTCTCACCTCCATTGCCACTACCTTGGCTCACTTGCTGCTAATCTCTAGCATGCAAATACTATTGTTGTGATAGCCTCCAACAGCGTGGCAGTCCGATCCTTGTCACCAGTGCTCTTGTCTCAAAGGGCAGTGGAGTCTCTTCACCACCCAGAAGCCAGAGGGTTGCCTCTAAAACACAAATCAGGGGTCCTCCCCTGCTCAAAATCCTCCCTTCTCACCCAGAGTAAAAGCCAAAGGTCCTGGGTGGCCTGCAAGGTCCTGCATGACCCTGATGGCCAGGTCCCACCCTCCTTGTTGGGTCACCCTGCAGCAGCCGCTGGTGTCCTTGCTATTCCTCAGACCCACCAAGACTGTCGCATGCTCTTGCTCTCTTGCTGTTTCCTTCTATCTGGAAGACAGTTCTCTCTGCCTGGAATGTCTTCCTCAGCTAGCCGCAGATCTCACTGACTTCCTCACCTTCTCCCTAGTCTCCCTCGGCACTTACCTCCAGCACTCCCTTTGCTGCCTTCTCATACCCCACCACCCGCTGACCCACAGCGGATATTGCACTTGCTTATTGGTTCCCTGGTTGTCTTCCCTCCCAGAGGACAGAGATTTTGTTCATTCGTTCACCTCCTGCTGTATGCCTAATGTCTAATACACTGCCTGGCACATGGTGCCTGCTCAATAAATACCTGAATGAATGAAAATGAATGGTCACCTAGTAAACAGCCCCTTATTATAAACACTTCCATGGTTTCCAATTTTAATTTATTTTTGAGACGGAGTTTCTCTCCTGTCTCCCAGGCTGGAGTGCCATGGCGTGATCTCGGCTCACTGCAACCTCCGCCTCGCGGGTTCAAGCGATTCTCCTGCCTCAGCCTTCCAAGTAGCTGGGATTACAGGCACACGCCACCACACCCGGATAATTTTTGTATTTTTAGTAGATATGGGATTTCATCATGTTGGCCAGGCTGGTCTCGAACTCCTGACCTCAAGTGATCCTCCTACCTTGGCCTCCCAAAGTCCAAAGTGCTGGGATTACAGGCATGAGCCACCGCGCCCGGCCCATTGCTTCCAATTTTTAAAACAAACAATGCTGACATGAATATCCTTGAAGTGAATTACTCATACACAGTCATGATTATTTCCTTAGGATTAATTTCTAAGATTGAATTGCTAGGTCAAGGGGATGCACATTTAAAAAAAAAACAAAACCCTTTTGACAGATATTTCTCCAGAAAGGCAGTGTCAATTTCCATTCTTACCAGAAATGTGTGACTGTGTCTCTTCCTCCACACTCCCACCAGTGCTGGGTCTTGTCATTTTTAAAAAGTCTTTGCCAAGTTACCTGCCGCTGTTCTCACGTGAGTTTCTACAGAAGGAGCTTTGTGTAACTTGATAGAATACAACCACTTTGCAGCAACTCAGAGACAGTCTTTCTGTGTGTTGTAACCACGCTGAGTAAAACCCACAGGCAGTGCCCAGTGATGTAGCCAGTGGAGCAGCAGCCAGGCTAGTAGCCAGACCCAGATGTGGATCTTTCCCTGAGCCTAACACTTTGTAAAGGGAGCACTTAGATTGTCCAGTGGAGAGAAGGGACACCAAATTATTTAGAACACTTTCCTGAATTGTTACTTTTCCTAGCCAAGCTTTGAATAGAACCCAGACAGCTGAGAGTTCAAGGTTTTGCTATCTTCTAAGGCCTGCCCTAAACCAAGGATTCTCAAACTGAGAGTGCCTGAGAACCACCTGGAGGACTTGGGCTTATTAAAATACAGACTGATGGTTCTGTCAGTCTGGGACAGGCCCAGGGATTTGCATTTTTAGCAAGTTCCCAGATGACGCTGATGCTCCGGGTTCAGCAACCATACTTTGAGAACTGCTGGCCTGGAGTGTTGGATGTGTTTTTTCTGCCTCCCACTGGGTCTTTCCCCCAGCCCCGCTAGGCTGGCTGGGTTAGGCACCAGCCTCTGTGCCCCATGGGATCTCCGTTGCCACGCTGACCACATTGTAGTCAGAGCTGCAGTCTTCCCCGGTCTTTTTCCCCTATTCGGAGGTGGACCCAGGTCTAGGCCCCCGATTCATCTCAGTCCACCCAGAGCCTGCTGAGCTGCTTGGCACAGAGGCCTTCAATGAGGGCTCCCTAGAAGGGTGTGGAGCTATTGTGGAGCCTCCACGGGTGATTGCCACAGACTCCATGTGTGCTGACCAGGGAGGTGCAACGCAGAGGTCACACTGCGGTTTTGAAAGTCATTCATCCGGGATTCATTCTCACTTCCTCTGACACTTGGATTCTGATGTCATCAAGAAGATATTCAGAAATTAAGCAGAAAGGCAGTCCAGTGGACTTGTTTTACAGTGAGGAACCAGAGGAGAGGGACTAACTCAAAGTCACACCCCTGAGTGATGACACAGGTAAGACTTGAAACCATCACCTCCCCAGCAGCCTTCTATAAAGAAGGTGGAGCAAGAAGACAAATGTGATATGGACAGAGGATCATACTGGAGAACAGGCCTGGACCTTCCACCATCACAGGCCTGGACCCTCCACCATCACAGGCCTGGACCCTCCACCTACCACAGGCCTGGACCCTCCACCATCACAGGCCTGGATCCTCTTCCCATCACAGGCCTGGATTCTCCACCATCACAGGCCTGGACCCTCCACCATCACAGGCCTGGACCCTCCACCATCACAGGCCTGGATCCTCCACCATCACAGGCCTGGATCCTCTTCCCATCACAGGCCTGGATTCTCCACCATCACAGGCCTGGATCCTCCACCCATCATAGGCCTGGACCCTCCACCCATCACAGACCTGGATCCTCCACCCATCACAGGCCTGGACCCTCCACCATCACAGGCCTGGATCCTCCACCATCACAGGCCTGGATCCTCCACCATCACAGGCCTGGACCCTCCACCATCACAGGCCTGGATCCTCCACCATCACAGGCCTGGACCCTCCACCATCACAGGCCTGGATCCTCTTCCCATCACAGGCCTGGATTCTCCACCATCACAGGCCTGGATCCTCCACCATCACAGGCCTGGATCCTCCACCCATCATAGGCCTGGACCCTCCACCCATCACAGACCTGGACCCTCCACCATCACAGGCCTGGATCCTCCACCATCACAGGCCTGGATCCTCCACCATCACAGGCCTGGATCCTCCACCATCACAGGCCTGGACCTCCACCCATCACAGGCTTTGGACAACTCCCTCTCTTTGGGCCCCCACTTGCCCACTGGTAGCCTGAGTAGGATACCATCTGTGATGCTTTTGTGTGGATGCAATTTGGTCACTTGTGCAAATGGGCCTCGTGCTGTGCCTATGGGAAGCATTAGACACTCTCCTGCCTCGCCATGACTTCTGCTGGGTTTTCGTGGTCCCTTGCCCACCACTCAGTGCTGCTGTCCCAAAGGGCAGTAGCGTTTCTGGTCACACTTTGGCTGGGTGAGTCTCAAGCTCCAAGAGAAGGACAGGGGAGAGATTGAAGAACGCACACCTGAAGGTGCAGGTGGGGCCTCATGTGATGTCAACCCCGCTCATTTTGTGAACTTCCCTTCCCTCCTCACCACATCCTCCTGGGGTTTTCGGTGTCAGAGCTCAAGGGGAAGGTGCAGGCAGAAGTTAAATATAGAAAGGCACCTACTCATGGTGAAATGCGTGGGCTGAGCCCTGGGTGAGGGGGCGTAAGCACCTGCTAAATTTAGCAGGCTGACTTCCTCTCCTCTTCCCTTGCATGGCATTATGCAAAAAAAAAAATGCTTGTCAGTTTCCCTCAGGGGATGAATTCAAAGGGTGAAGAGGAGAAGTTGGAAATAAAGCCTGCCAGTTAATCATGACCCCTGGCCCCTGGATGGTCCCATCTGCTGTCACTTTTTATCCTCAGAGCAGTTCTATGGGCTGGGCAGGGAGGGTGTTGCTGATCTTGTTTTACAACTGAAGATGCTGAGCCCCAGAGAAGCCAGGGACTTGCCCGGTCATCGCATGATAGAGCCTAGACATGAACTTCAAGTTTCACACGGATGCCCATGTCCATTCTTAAGAACCTAGTCCAAGGGTGCACTGGGGGCTGGGTGCGGTGTGGTGGTTCACACCTGTAATCCCAGCACTTTGGGAGGCCGAGATGGGTGGATCACTTGAGGTCAGGAGTTCGAGACCAGCCTGACCAACATGGTGAAACCCTGTCTCTGCTAAAAATACAAAATTAGCCAGGCGTGGTGGCGCACACCTGTAATCCCAGCTACTTGGGAGGCTGAGGCAGGAGAATCACTTGAACCCAGGAGGCGGAGGTTGCAGTGAGCCAAGATCACGCCACTACACTTCAGCCTGGGCGACGGAGTGAGACTTGTCTCCAAAAAAAAAAAAAAAAAAAAAGAGTGTACTGGGCTTGGTAGCTCAGTAGGTAATAAAGAGTGCCCAATCTACAGAGGTTTTCAAGGGTCTTGAGTGGTTTGGTAACTGCAGGTGGGAAGCCCACAAGCTAATGAATATGAGTGGCAATGAACCAAGGCCCGGCTACTCAGCCCAGCAGCAATGGCCTTGCCTCAGAACCTGGAAATGCCGAGGCCCAGTACCAGCCTAGACCTGCTAAATCCGATTCTGCCTTGGAACAAGGTTCCCAGATGATCCATGCACACATTGGAGCTTAGGAAGCCTTGGATTAATGCTTTGAGTGGGCTCACTTAGAGAATCAACTAACAGATTTTTGGACTCCAGTCATTCATTCCTTCACTCCCTCGTTTATTCAGCTGCTGTTTATTGATGAATTCCATGTTTGTGGGCTCATGTTAGAAGTTGTGATAGAAAATAGCTGCTAACACTTACAAGTGCTTGCTGTGGATCTGGCAAGGTGTTGTAGGTATATTAATTTGTTTAATCATCACAGAGACCCTATGGGGTAGGTGTGTGCAGTTTGTAGAAGAGGAAGCAGGCTAGAGAGTTTAGGCAATGTGGTTAAGGTCATGGCGCTTAATGAGTGGCAGAGCCAAGATTCCACCCAGGTTCTGGCTCTTAACCAGGAGGCTCCACCACCTCTAAGGATTACAGAACCAAAGCAGCTTGGTGCTGCTCAGGGCTCAGACCTCATAAGACAGAAAGGATCCAAGTGATCAACTGGGCCAGGGTTTGGTTTCAATTTTGGCTTTCGGCTACAGAGCCATTTGCTCACGTAACATTTTATGCAGATTCTGTGAGAGCTAGAGCTGCTGCGGTTGGACAGAGGTGACCCCCACATACATTCCACCCCAAAGGCCACCACTCTCCCCTGTGCCCCCGGAGCTCCATAGAGCACATACTGAAGCCACTCACAAGTCCAACCTCTTTGTTTTGCAGATTGGAAGAACAGAGGCTAGAAAGGCAAGATGTCTTATCCAAGATCACATAGCTAATGAAGACGAAATTAGTTAGGGCTATATGAGCCCCAGATGAGCTCTGTTCTGTGGGGTGGGGGGATGGGGGGACTTCATGCCAGAGAGCACACGGCTGATCTATGTAACGACATTTCACAGGGAAAACCCTTTGTCATAGCATTTCTAAATTTTCTTAAGAATGAAGGAACCCCAGTGAAACTATGTTGACAGCTTGACAGCTACAGGCCCTCTCTCTAGAATTATTCTCATTCTCTCTGTCTCTTTCTCTCTCTCTCCATCACACACACACACACACACACACACACACACACACACACACACAATTTTTTCTAAGGTTTCGGAGAGTCCAGAGAGCCTTTGAATCCTGGAAGACACCCTCAGGTCAGGAATCATATGCATTTTTTGCCTTTGCTGAAACCCACCCAGGGGAAGTGAGAGGGGCTCATGGGTAAATGGTCGTGGATGCCAGAGGGTGACCCATCCCTACCAGGAGTGCCAAGTGTGAAGTCACAAATTTCAAACAAACCTCTTTTTACACCCATCACACCTTTTTACACCTTTATACCTTCCAGTGGGTGGCATTCACTGTCTGCAGCCTGTTGGAGGGTTGGAAGGAATTCCTGTCATGACTGAAACTAGAGACCCCTTGTTCTGTCTCTCACCAGGGTGGACAAGAGAGGGACAAGTGTGTATTGACTGGGGGCAGATCATCTTTGTGTGGGCAGCAGGCAGCCCTCATTTATGGCGCCTGTCTCAGATGCTTGTGGAAAGCACAGCACACTCAGCCCAGCTGAGTGGTGGTCCTCCTTTGTGCACTGCTCCCCTGAGAGTCCTCGAAGCCAGTGAGATGGAAAGTGGGTGTCCCCATTTTACAGACAAGGAAACTCAAGCCTCAAAGTGGCCAAATAAGCAGCCCGAAGGACCCCGCTGGTGGGCGGCAGGGGGCCTGTGGCATTCTGACCAATATCTGTGGCTTAGAAGAAGGCGGCTGAGTTCAAACTCCAACAATTCAGCAAGCCAGCTGGGTGACCTCTCTGAGCTTCCTGTCTCCATCATACAAAGGTGACTGTGATAGTATCAACACCATAGAGCTAGCATGAAGATTAGCATAACCTAAGCACTTAGAATAGTACCTGGCAGGTGACAAGTGCTCAGTAAATGTTAACTGCCCTTATTGTTGCCGTGATGGTGATGACAATGATGATGATGTTACTCTAAAGTCTCTATTCACAGTGCTACCCCGTGATTGCTTTGTGCAGGTGAGTGGACCACAGTTTCCCATTCAGTAGTTGAAGAAGGTGGGGCAGAGATGGGGAAATGACCTCTCCATGGTCATGAACAAAACAAAGATATATGTGGCTTTGGTTCCATAAAATTAGGGTTTCTGGTCACCTGCCTAGCCCCTGACTTCTTCATTTACTCTCCCTGAAGCTGAGGGAAAGTAATGAGGATGGACGAGAGAGGGACAAGTTCCTTACCCAGAGGAACCTACAGCCAGTGTTCCAGGGTTGTAGCACCAATCCAGCTTGTGGAAAGGCCCTGCCGTGACTTCTGATGGGCTTCCCACCTTGCATTTGTGACCAGTCTCACCTTTCATTTGTTAGGTGCTTAGTCCACGCTAGGCACTCAGGACTGAAAGACAAATAATGCTTATATAGGAACCATGTGCCTCCCCTGGCCTTAACTCAAGAATAGGGGATTCTTCTATTGCTGTCTGGTTCCTGTTCTCTGGGTTCCCTGGATCATCTGTGCTGCTGGCCTTCTTCCATCTGATTACTGCCTTAAGACCAGCAAATGCTTCCGAGTAGAATCACTGGGTCAAAGGGAATGGTATCTTTTTGAGCCTTTTGATCTATGTTCTTATTAACCCCAGAAAGACACTATTTTAAAGATGCTCATTGCAGCATTGTTTACTGTAAAACCAGCAATAGTCTATCAGTAAAGTTGATTTACATAAAATGGGAGCCATCTACACAACACAATACTAGGCAGCTATTAAAGATGGTGACATACGTGTACATTCAATGACTTGAAAGATACAGATAATATATCAATAAGAGAAAAAAGTAGTATAGCTGGTAGATGTAAAAAATAAAATCAAACTGCATATGTGTCTAGAAAAAGTTCTACCAGAAAGGACACTCACATGTGAATGGTGGTGATCTCTAGGATGGGATTATAAGTCATTTTTATTTTCTTTTTATATTTTCTGAAATTTTCACAGTATGCACTATTTTTATAATCAGAAAAAAATGGATTCCTTCCCCTTTCCTCATCCCCCTGCCAGAAATGCAGGTGGGAGTCACAGTAGCCTTGGAGGTGGGCAGCTGCCAGACTGGGTCCTGGGTGACTGGCACTGCCATGGGTGCACGGTAAGAGCTGGCGGGATCAGTCGGGAGCTGGGGGTGCCCTGCAGCACTCCTCTCTAGGTCCTGACCAGCCTCAACATGTTCTCAGGATAAAATGCCTGTGCTGGCCCAGCGTACCATCCCCTACCCCTGCCGCCCTTCTTCCTAGCCCTGAAGTCTGCCTATTGGCACTTAGCTTCTTACCCTCTCCCCGCCTCCCTCCTGCAGCAGGTGTTTGGCCTTTAAATCTGACAGGCCTGCATTCCTATCCTGCTGCTGCCTCTCACAGGTGGGAATCCTCAGTTTCCTCATCTGCACAATGGGACTCGTAGTGCTCACTTTGTAGGACCGAGGGTTGATTTCGCGTCTTGCACTTAGCACGCTCCCTGACCCGTGGATCCTCGAGCTGGGGATGATGCTGTTACACCAGGTCACATGCTGGCCCTCCTGACTTGCTCGTTCTCTACTCTGTGCATCTGCGAGGGAAGCAGGGCATTATACCTGAGGGCTGGCCCACGGCTGAGATAGTGGGGGCCATTAATTCCCAAGCACTTCCAGTCCTCTGTGCCTGCAAAAGTGAGGCCAGGAGGTCAGGCTGGAGTGCAAGGAAATGACAAGAGACAGGGGAAGGTGCCAAGCTCCAACAGTGTCTGCTGCAGACCTCGGCAGGTTGGCTTAGTTAAGTGCCATTGCCCCATGCCACGTGTCTCCCCACACCAGACCACTCATAGGTTACAGCGGTCTAGAAACAAATGCCTTGAGTCAGGAGCCACCAAAGCCCAATCCGGACCTGCCATCCCCATGCATAGCTTTCCTGGACAGAAGCTCTTGGGCCCCATGCTCATGGGCATAAATAAATAACATTTAAGTGCCTTAGACTCTTCTTATTGGAAGGAATGTGACGGGGAAGTTGAAATGGGGAGGGGAGCAAGTCCCCATTGCCCTTTCTTCCTGCACCAAGCAAAGAAGGAGAGAGGACTTCACAGCCTTTCCCATTTCCCCAGCAAACATGTCACCTTGTGAAGCCCTTGGTTTCTAATCTGAAGCAAACAGGGTTGATGGAAAGTTGTCATGATAAGTAAACAGATAATAAATGCAAGGTGATTAGTAGAGACCCCGGCATTTGGTACCCATTATTACTGAAGATTTTTTTTTCTTTAAATACAATTAGTGGTTTATAATCCATGGCTCTTTTTACTGCATTAGCCACAGAGGGAAACCATGGGGGCAGCAGGCAGTCCATCAAATGATTGCTTCAGAGTGGAACAGAAGGGTGGTGGAGGCACTGCCAATGAATGATTAGGGCCAGAAGCGCCCCAGAATCATCTTGGCCGGGGACTGGCTGCTGGTGCTTTGTGACTTAGCCATTCATTTGTTGACCATTCCTTCATTTATTCATTCAGCAGATACTGATTGAGGATTCTTGATGCCAAGCATCATGGTAGGGACCAGATCTCCTAGGAGCCACTGACAGGCCCTGAAGCCTCGGCATGGAGGCCTGTGAAACAGCCGCCACTGCTTTCTCAGGGGATGTGTTATATTCCCTCAGGTGGAAAGAGGAGAGCCTTTGGCCAGAACATTCCTCCCATATTCCCACCCCCACAAACCTGCTCCAATTCAGGCTTTTATCATCCACGTCATCCTGCCCTTCACTGCGGTCCTCAGAGACATCAGCTGCCTCGAAAGGGGGCCCAAGAGCCACAGGGACCCCTCCCTCTGTCAAGGAAAGACACGTGGTGTGTCCATAGCAAGTCACAGTTAGAATTCCAGGGGTCTCCTCTACCCTGTGCTCTCGACTGTGGATGCCCTTGTCCCCAGGGTCAGAGCAGAGTGCTGGAGGCCTAGCAGATCCACAGTGTAGACCTAGCCCATCTTTCAGGTGAAGAATTGAATACTTGTATATTTTACCACATGGGTAGATACATACATAGATTGCAAAGCAGAATTTTATACATGCATGGCTTTTAACGATCAAACAGGAGACTAAAGCCCTTTTGGCTTATGGGGATTGCTTTGGGGATGTCCCTGGAGCTCCCTGAGGGACACCTTTTGGCGTCCTCCCACCTTAGGGCTGCTTTGTCACCATGTGATCTGTGGGGGCAGTGACCTCCTGTGCTCCACCTGCTCAGTGGGGTGAGAAAGGACACGGCAGACTTAGGTTAGAGAAAGGGGAAATGTCTTGAGTATGGGTTGTGAAAGGGTTAAAGAAAGTCACCATCTCTGAGTCATTTGGGCCCAAAGTCCAGAGAGAAGAAACTGAGGGAAAGGACCCATCTCTCTCCTTGGTAGTGCTGGGACCCCCAGGTTCTGGCTGGAGCTTTCACCTTCCAGAACCACAATCCTGAGACTGGCTGACATCCAAGCTCTTCTGAGATCCACACCACTGGCTTCCTGACTTCCGCAGCCTCTGTTCACATGGCACCTGATCAGAGACCTTCCTTTCCCACCCTTCCCCCTGCCCCCTGCCTTCCACTCCTGTTATTCTCGAACAAGGCTTGGTTTGCTTCTCAGCACTTGGAAGCACCTGGCAGGTTAGATATGTATGTGCTGGAATGTAATATGTTAGATATGTATGCGTTGGAATGTAATATGTTAGATACGTATGCGTTGGAATGTAATATGTTAGATACGTATGCGTTGGAATGTAATGTGTTAGATACGTATGCGTTGGAATGTAATGTGTTAGATACGTATGCGTTGGAATGTAATGTGTTAGATACGTATGTGTTGGAATGTAATGTGTTAGATACGTATGTGTTGGAATGTAATGTGTTAGATACGTATGTGTTGGAATGTAATGTGTTAGATACGTATGTGTTGGAATGTAATGTGTTAGATACGTATGTGTTGGAATGTAATGTGTTAGATATGTATGTGTTGGAATGTAATGTGTTAGATATGTATGTGTTGGGATGTAATGTGTTAGATATGTATGTGTTGGGATGTAATGTGTTAGATATGTATGTGTTGGAATGTAATATGTTAGATATGTATGTGTTGGAATGTAGTGTGTTAGATATGTATGTGTTGGAATATAATGTGTTAGATATGTATGTGTTGGAATGTAGTGTGTTAGATATGTATGTGTTGGAATGTAAGCTCCATGAGAAGGCGAACTGTCTTCTTGTTCACCCCTTGAATAAGTCCACCCTATAAAACCATGCTTAGCCACAATCTCACTGATCAGTACATCGACTGAGTAGAATTTTCAGAAAAACAAAAGCAAATCAAACAAGAAAATCCAGCTAAATCAAGAATATGAGCTTCCGTTAGACATTTAATACCAAAACATAGCTTCTGAGGAGTGTGAGGAACTCAACGCCATTTGACATAATCTCCTAAGTCTCCCATCTGGCCAGCACACCCTGATCAGACTGGCACCTCCCCAAAGACTGGCACCTCCAGCATGAGGAAACTAGTTTGATTCAGCTCTTCCGCTGCATGCAGTAGGCACTTAGCAACAGTTCAGTGACATAAATTTTACAAGGCTGGCTGGGCCAGGCGCAGTGGTTCACACCTGTAACCCCAGCACTTTGGGCAGCCGAGGTGGGCGGATCACAAGGTCAGGAGATCGAGACCATCCTGGCTAACACGGTGAAACCCCGTCTCTACTAAAAATACAAAAAATTAGCCAGGCGTGATGGCAGGCACCTGTAGTCCCACCTACTCGGGAGGTTGAGGCAGGAGAATCGCTTGAACCTGGGAGGCGGAGGTTGCAGTGAGGCAAGATCGCACCACTGCTCTCCAGCCTGGGCGACAGAGTGAGACTCCGTCTCAAAAAAAAAAAAAAAGAAAAGAAGACTGGCTGGCCTCTGAGCTCAAGTCAGAAGGGAAAGATTCTATGCGTTACCAAGGAGGGGAGGCGATTAAGGATGGAAGAATTTTCGACAAGGGTAGAAATTGAGGTTTCTGGTGAATCCTCTTCACAGAATATCCAGGGAGTCCCTGCCTCCCCCATTTCCCTTCTATCTCCCAATTACTCTGCTTGACCAGGTTTGCCCACATTTACGCAAAGGTGCCTGATGGCAGGCATTCAATGCGACCACTCACGAATCTGCTGAGCCTGCTAAGGACCAAGTCCCCTGTACCCAGGATCAGAGAGGGAAGAGAGGCAGATCCTACCCCCACATTCTAGTCATGGAGAAGAGAGAAGCTTTTATGAGTCAGACAGTATTCACCAGTGAAGGACAAATGACAAGCCCCTGAGCGTCATCTCCAGCGGTCTCAGGCCTTGAAGGAATGATAGGACAGGACATTCAGAAAGGGGCAGCTGTTCCCCCACCGTCTCCTTATCCTGTGGTTTGGGCTGCGTAGCAAACACTGGTAGTGATTAGATTTGACATGTTTCACCAAACAGCTACTCACTAGTCATTGACTGAACATGTAACATTCATTTATTCATTCATTCACCTAGTGTCTGCCAGATGTCAGGCCCTGTCCTAAGGGCTGGGGATTTGGTAGCACTGAAAGAGACAGACAAGGTCCTTTCCTTTACTTATGAAGCTGACGTGGTGGCCAGCTCACAGTTGGTGGGTGTCTACTTTGTACCAGGCCCTGCTGAGGCCCTTTTCACAGGAGTTCTCACTGGCGGTGCAGTTAGTATTTTGAGGGGAAAGTTCTTTGATGTGCAGGCTGTGTGGCATGTTGCAAGATTTAGTGCCTCTGGTTCCTGCCTCGTGCTGTCAGTGGCACCCTCCCCTTACCCCACCGCAGCCTTTGGAACATCCCTAATATCCACTTACAGTTAAAAATGCCCCCTCATTATGTGCTATTGCCCACCATTAGAAAAACAACATGATCTCATTTAATCCTCACAACAGCCCCCTGAAATTAGTTCTGTTACTGATCCCCATTTTACAGATGTGAAACAGACACAGAGATGTTCAGCAACTCGTTCCACGCCACACGGTTAGAGTGATGGATATGAAACCTAGGGGCCCAGCTTTAGAGACTGCACTCCTCACTGCCCTGTTATACAGCCTCTCAAACCAACATAGACTGCAAATTCTAGACAGTGAGGGGAGCGATGGTGAAAATGGATCAAGATGATGTGCCAGAGGGAGACAAGCTAAAGTGGGAAGTGTGTCCGTGTGTGAAACCGTATGCTGACCCAGTGGCCAGAGTACCATCAACTGCAAGCCCCACACAGGCCCTAAACCCCATTAAAACTATGAGGCAGGCAGTATATATGTATGCACATTAGGGGTATGTACCTTAGTGAAAACCTCTGCTCTTATGGGGAATACCCTGTTCATCAAGGAATAATTGTTCCCGGGAAAGATAGTCACCAGGAGACTTGCATGTGGAACACAGAAAGGCAATGTCGAGCAAGCCAGATGCTGGGAGGGAGGCAGTGCTCTTCCCCTCCACATCCGACCAATGGAAAAGTAATTATTAGCTGCCTGTGGTGTGTGTCTGAGTCAACCGCAGTGGAGTACGCGGAAGCTGTTGAAGCTCTTTTTTGTTCGGAGCCCTTGCTGTGGCTGGCATATGCTGGGGATTCAATCATTGAGTGGATGAGTGGATGAATGAATGGATGGATGGATGGATGGAGTAATGGACAGATGGATGGATAGAAGGTTGGACAGACAGATGGAAGAGTGGAAGAAAAGATGGATGGATGGATGGATGGACGGGTGGATGGGTGGATGGATGGATGGACAGATGGATGGGTGGATAAGATTTGGTAGCAGCCCCACATGGAACTTCTGGCTGCAGAGGCTGGATATATTCAGGGTCCAATTCACAATGGTATAGAATTCAGGGCTAAACTACAAGTCAAAATCAATTCTAAACAGCATTATCTTGCCACAAATCAAGTCAGGAATAGGAAAGCATTTCATTTCATTGGACAACCAATGTAAACAAATGTCCTGGCCTTCAGCCCTCAGTCTATCTTAGACAGTTGAAGGGAAAAGCTCAGATTTGCTGAGTACCTACTATATGTCTGGCATCCTACAGAGAGGATGGCGTCTAGTCTTCAAAACAGCCCTGTGTTTGACAAATCGGGATGGTTAGGCTACTCAGATAGGTGAAGCAATGGACACAAGGTCACACAATCAGTGGTTGAGCCAGAAATGAAAATTCAGGCTGTTCATTTCCACCACCCCTTCTCATCCCAAAACCCCATGGGAAATCAGATGGATAGGGTAGCACTTCTTTAGGCAGCAGATCCAGGTGGCCGCAGCCTCAGCATGACCCATCTGTATCAAGGGCTACCTCTCTGTGTAACACAGGGCCTGGCTAGAGACCCCAGGCCAAGGATGGGGGTGAGGATTAAAGAGTAAGGAACCTGGGTTTGTTTCCACTGTGCACCCTGCGAGGGCAGCTTAGTCAGTGGCAGGGCCCATTAGTCACTGAGACAGAGTGGGTGGGAGAGTGGGGACGGGTCAGGACTCTGCAGGAGAGCACCTCGCACTGTGGAAAGACAGCTTGGGACCTGGGCGCTGCTAGGAGAATGCAAGGGCGGGGAGCAGATGGGTTCCTCCACACCTGCCTCCTGGTTCCATTGCTCCTCCAGTGCTAACACATTCTAGCTAAGCGGAGGAGGAAGACAAAGGTGCTAGGGGACCCAGGAGAAGAAAAAGGAAGGAACAGCTTCCCCTCTTTATTTGAAAGCAAATGGATCTGTGTTCCTATCGCAGTTCCTCCCTGCTCTAGCTGTGTGATCTGGGGCAAGACATTTCTCTTCTCTGAGCCTGTTTTGGCCTCACTTTGTTGTTATAGAAATTAGACAAGATACCACATGTGAAAATGCTTTGCCAGGGCTGGCACATGGTAGAAATCCAGGAAATCGTTCTCTTCCTGCCCTACCCTCTCTGGGTAAGTCTGATGAGAGGACAGAAAAGCACTAGCCTCTGGCCAGTCACAGGAGACTGAACCCCCACCCCCTGTCAGCTGTCCCTGTTCCTCCCTGCCTTATATAGGCCTGGCTGTCCTCCCCAGCCATGCTTCTGCCCACTGAGGGCAGTGGTTGCCTGGGCCACACATCTGTGGATGAATGGCAGAGCCAGGGCTAGTAGCCATGACTGCAGACTCCTTGTGCAGTGCTCCTGCCCCCGTTTTGCTTGCCTGTCTGCCACGGTGGTGGGCACAGAGTGGGGGCTCCCCACATGTTGGTTGTCAGGATGAGTGAAGGAGGAAGTGTGAGAGCTCCTAGCCAGGGCCTGTGCAGTGGTGGGTGTTTATTAAACGTTTGTAGAATAAATATAAAGGACACATGCCCCAGACCCAGCCTCTCTGTAAATGGCAGTTTTTAACCTTCTTCCCCACTCTTTGCACCCAAAACTGCTGTCATGGGCTTGCCCTGACAGCACTGGAGAGAAAAGCAGGCAGTGCCATTCCAGAACCTTTGGGCTTCCCAATGTCTGTTCCCTCCTCTCCCAATCACACCAGGTTTGCAAGGTGCAGCTGTACTTGTATAGGCAGTGGCAGAGAGGCAGAGAAGCCAGGGGTGTCCTGTCCCACCTACGTGAACTCATCCACTCTCTGGCTGCCCAGCCTCCAGCACGTCTTGCAATAAGCTGCTTTCAGAATGGCCTTGGAGGCTGAGTGGTCATCAGAGAAAAGGGGTGCAGGGCCTTAGGACCCAGAGCAACAGTGGTAGCCGGGGAGGTGGTGGCCACACCATTGCCGGTGCCCACATCTTCATCCCGTCCACTGGCCAGCAACGTGGATGGGTAGGTTGAGTATGGGGAGAACTGGAGGACTTAGGTTTGAGTCCTGGATCGGCCACTTCTTAGCTGTGTGACTTTAGGCAAGTTACTTCAACTCTCTCATCCCATTTTCTCATCTCTAAAACGGGAATAGACAACTTCCTGGTTATGCCGTGGTTGTGGGTAGGAAAGGGCTGTTCATGGCCAGGTGCTACGGTGGCAGTGAAAACACTTTGGAAATGTAAAATACTGTCATGTAGGAATGTCATGGCCACTGTGCTGTTACTAGTGCTCTCTTCTGAAGCACACTGGGGAGGTAGGCCAGACAGTCTGGACTTGAGCCTTTGCCTTAGACAAGTCACATGGTCTCTGAGAGCCTCAGTTTTTCTCATCTGTGAAGTGGGCATGATTACCCTGCCTGTCTTACAGGGTTATCTGCAAGCAGACAAGATGATACTGGGAGTCTGGGGTTGAGACGTGCTTGGTAGATGTTAGGTGGGTGGGTACAGTGGGTGGAGTGGAAGGAGGGCCTAAGGAAGCCAAGACTTCCTTCCAAGAGAGGCAGAGGGGGTGGGGGCAACCCCAACTTTTTGTCTGCCGAGCTGGGTAACTCCTGGGGACACATTACTCACCCTTCCTGAGCCTCGGTTTTCCCATCTGCAAAGAGAGCTGCGAGTGCCCAGTGCTTGGTGGGCGGTCACTCGGCTGCCACTGGGCTGTCGTGCTGTTCCTCTGCTCCTGGAAGGAGTGACCCACTGAGACTGGGCCTCCCTCTCTGGCAAGTTAGGCCTACAGCTGCCACCTACCCTCTGACCTCACTCGACTCCTGCCTAAATACCCCCCAGCTCCAAGTACTTCTCTGAAACAGCCTGGCTTCCTGGAGTTCCCCGTTTGCCACCGGCTGCTCTGTGCACGTGACCTCCGGCTCGAGATGTCGAAATCCTACTCCAGGCTGCCCGGAAACCCCCGCTGTCTGGGGCTGTGCAAGGGTAGAGGCGGCACAGGCTCCCTGGGCATTGCCACACTTTGCGGCAGCAAGTCGCGGGCATCGATTCACGTTCTATTTTCAGACATTTCTGTTTCCTCCGCAAGAAGCAGTGGGTGGCCGAGGGAATTCAGCCTTCCGGTGACTGTGAGATGATTCCAAGCATAATAGCTTCATATGGATGATGTATTTCAGAAACTACGTGAAATGTTGTGGTCTGATGGTGCCATGGTTCACTACCAATGGAGAAAAGATTTTAGAATCTACCCTCTTGGGGATCTGAGTGCTGATGTGGGAATTTTCTCTCCACAGGCTTCTTTACCCTGTTTGTAGGGAGAGGCAGACAGGGAGGTGGGCATTTATGGTAGGCCCAGGAATCCCTATAGCATTCACGCAACATTCTGCCAAGACGGCTGCCCCATTTTACTGATGAAGAAGCTGAGACACGGGGAAAGGAATTGATCAAGCCAAAGCAGCACAGTTACACAGCAGCAGAACTTGGACTGGAATCCAGGGCTTCCTGACCACAAAGCCACTGGTTTCCAAGCCTGAGTCCAGGTCCTGTGAGCTGACGGACTGTGGGAGCCTGAGCAAGTCACCTGACGCCTCGGACTCCAGTATCTTTCTGCTTTGTGGGAGGGTTGGATTAGCTCAAAACTTCTTAAGCTTTTCCACAGAGAAGAGTCAGTGAATTTCTTTGAGTTTTAAACGTTCTTATGCCATAGCATATATCAAAAGTTACTTCAGGAATTTTTAAGTTGTTTTCTTCCCTACATCTCCAAGTAGAATTGATGGTCTGAGAAGATGCCCCGCTACCCCGTGGCTCCGTGCTGAGGCTGCCACCTGGATTGAGAAACCCAGGGCTTTACTGATTTCTGAGGACTGGTTCAGCGACAGTGCCTGTGATTTCTGCGTAGTCCGAGGGCTTGGCCAGAGTTTGTGAGACCCAGCAGCATGTCTGTATGTCTCCGGGGATGCTGCTTCCTGCTCATCCTTCCTAGAGGCCAAGGCCTGGGGCAGGCCTTCTCCACATGGGGGGTGCCTCCCACTGGCAGCACAGAGCTGGCCAGAACAGGATGGAAGAGGACCCTGCCCTCCCAGAGGTGGCCAATGCTGAATTTGAGTTTCAGCGTCACCAGCTCTGGCCTTGGACAGATCACATGGCTGAGCTTCATGGTCCTCTATAGACATGGCATGGATCCATATCCTTCTTCAGGATTTCAGTGACACAGAACAGAACAGGTGCAGGAAAGGCCCCGGCACAGGGCCTGGCATGTGGGATGTGCCAGAACAGGTTAAGTGACAGCTGCTATATTTTAGGGCCTCAGAGCCTCACAAATATCTGTAAGCCATTTCCACGTTAAAATCTCCCTTTCCAAATATATCTCCCTGCCCAGTTTTGTCGTGAGCCTGAGGTCCTCATTGTCACCAAGGCCTTGGGTTGATGACCCTTATTAAAACACAGTTCTTACACAAAAATGCTAGACTGAGTTCCCCAGCCCACCTTCTGTTTAATTAACCACGTGACCTTGGCAAGTCCTTTCTCTTCTCTGAGCCTTTATTCCTTCATCTGTAAACCAAGGATGCTAAGGAGCAAATGAGTTACTGCAAATAAGACTCTTTTTCAGGTGTTAGCAGCTGGTGGACAACAGATGATTCAATGGGCCATGGTAGCCCAGGACACTAAACCCAGTGATGGGTATACTTAGCCCTTTGGCGATGCAGATGCTTTGAACCTCCAGTCTTGGAGAGTGAGGGACCCTTCATGGCAGAGATGGAGGTCTTGTCTCAGATATGAAGGATGACCACAGCCAGCCACAAAAAAATGGGACTGTAGGGGGTTGGAGGCACCACGGGCAGTGGGAATGGCAAGAGTATCGGTCAAGTGCCTGCTTGCACACACAGTATCTTAATCAGTCCCCCAGACAACCCTGCCAGTAGTACTGTTCATCCCATTTTGCAGATGAGGAAACCAGGCTGAGATACATTAAGCAGCTTTTCTGAGCCCACGTAGCTTGTAAGTGGCTCAACTGGTCTTCAAACCCCAGTCAGTCAGATCCAAAAGTCTATGTTCATGAGTGGGCACTCCCACTGGTGGGCTGGGAACGAGGGGAGCCATGTTTCTCAGCAGGTAAAGGAAAGGGCGGAGAAGGTCTCGAACGTTATTTGTGGCTGGTGCCTGGAGGTGGGGCGGGACTAGTAGGCGCCAGGGTCTAAGAAAGGGTGGATGATGGCTGGAGCCTGAAGAGTCAGCCCTGGAGTGAACATAGTGCCCTGGCCAACCATTTGAGCTTCTCTGGGTAAAGAAAGAGCCAGAACTCCTCCTGGTCCTTCAACACTTCCTTTAGGCCACATCCCTCTGACAGGCCACCATGCTGCCGCGGTCATGATGGGGCCTCTGCTCTCCATCTGTTTCTTCCTTGGGACTCTGAGCCATCTAGGACGCACATGATCATCTGTGTGCCTTAACCCCCCTGGGCATCCAGTACAGGGTCTGGAGGCAGTGGAAGTTTGTGGAGGGAAGCCAGAAATGCATGCCCTGGTTCCTTGGCCTGCGTCTGCCCACAGTGAGTGCTCATCCTGGATCTGGGGCATGGAAGGGTGGCATGTGATGCAGACCTCTCAGTTAACAAACAAGAAAGCCAGGACCCAGGATGGCTACTTTTCTCAAGACCCCTGCTTAGGTTACCTGGGGAGCCTGTTTTCTGTGGGAGGAGGAATTAGGGGAGCAGTGGCCCTACCTCCCTTCTCCCAAAGCCAGGAAGCTTTGCCAGGGCCCCAGGACCCACCCTTCTTGTCCTCTCAACCCCTTCCATGGGGAGCTAAGCATCCCTAGGTTGTCAAGGGAGCTTGGCCTGTTTTCTTATGGACAGAGAATGCACCTGCCACGGCTCTGCAGGAGGGAGAGATCTGAACACCACGGGCAATGCAGCTGGAAACTGGATATTGGATTCTTGTTCATTTCCCCCAGAACGAATGCCATGGAGGCATAAAGCCCAGGCACTCCTTGCTTCTAAAAGTGGGGAGGGATCAGAATGTTGGAACTCTCGAGATTACTTCCTAAGTGGGAGCGTGAAGGGCTGTTGTGATAACCACTGGCTCCCAGACACCCTGGACAGGCACTGGCTGCAGATGCCGCCTCATTGAGCATGGAAAAGGTGGCTCTTCAGAGGTGGTGTCTCCCCCGCACACCCACAAATCATTTTTTTAATGAGTTGTCACTTTGATGGTGGGGCTAAGTCTTGGGCCTGATTCAGTGTTCTTGCCTTTTTCTCTCCTCTTCCTTCTTCCTCCAGCGCCCCCACCCTCCTGCTTGCTTGCTTCTCTCTCCAGCCTCCACTTACTGGAAATGCAATCTCTCAGCGCATGAATGGCAGGGAGGGAGGGAGGCGCCAAGATCGAGAGGCGGCTTTGTCTGGCGGTGAATTTAGATAGCACGTGGGTGGCCAGGGAGCAGGCAGACATCCTCCATCCGCCTGTCATGGAGTTTGCCTGCACTGGCGGAGGAGGAGAGCAGGGTTTAATTCCCCAGCAATGCCTAAGTCCCAAATCTCCAGGCTGGAGACATAGCTCCAGCATGCCAGCCATAGGGGAGAAAGGCAGAGTGGTAGGAAGTTGCTAATTTGGGGGAAGAGAGTGAGCAGGGCCTATATGGTTCTATTTTAGAGCAGTGAATGAGCTGTGGGTGACACTGACCTCTGTGTCCTGAGCTCAGCCCTCATACTGCCACAAACTCCCACACTGTTGTGGCTCATTTTCCCTGTAGTCAAGGGGGACTCACCTCCTCCTCCTAGCATTGTCGAATGGATTCAATCAGATGTGAGAAGTGCATCCTTATCCCTGTCACCTTCATCGTCATCATCTTCTTCACCATCGTCACCATCAGAGTGAGTGTTAATATGCATGCTGTGTGCTAGACACAGTTCTACATGCCCTTATGTAGGAAGAGATCTCCCAAACCGCAGGCACTCAATAGAAATTATTTGCAACCGACTCCAATTTTTGCTTTGTTGATAATTTGTTGGGCAAGATGATTCCACCTCTCTGAGCCTCAGGTTTCTTATCTGTGAAATGGAGATGACAGTTATAGTGCCTTCTGCAAAGGCTTGTTGAAGACAAATGTGTTGAAGCACATAAATTACTTGAAAAAAGTCATGGTCCTGGCAAATGATTTGCTGTTGCTGGAGCATGTTGGTGGGGCACTATCTTTGCGCTGAAAGAGGGATGTGTTTGATGTCACAAACGTTATACCCCACAGACAACACCCTGAACACCCTGTAGGCACCCTCTTAACACTCCAAAAACCCAATTCCTCATTTCATCATTTTCACTGCTGCAGACCACAGCCCTGAACCTGCCTTTCCTCTTTAGATCACGTCTTACCCAGTGGCATCAAGCAGCCACCCACGTCGGTGGCTATTTTCCTCTATTCTGTCCCCACCCTCAACTGCCTTCCTGCCCTGGGGCTGGCTGCTGTGGGTCCTGCTCCTGAGTCTCTGGCTGGACTTCCTCCTGCCCAGTTCACCTGTCCAGCCCTCCACTCCTTTACAGAGCTGCAGCCACCTCCTCTCTGGTCTTTGGGCTTCTGCCCCCTCCTTCCCAGACTGCCCTCCACCATGGCAGCCCGAAGGGCCTTTCTAAATCACCCAGTGGCCCATCCTTCTTGGCTGAGCACCTTTCAGCAGCAAGAAGGAATCAGTCAGTGAAATGCTTAGTGGCCATTGACTATGTTCAACACCGGCCTGGACCCTGGGCATGGGAGGGGGTGGCTGGAAACATTTGCCTAGTTAGTCTAGTCACTGAATGCATGTCTATCTCTCGCCTTCCCTGGGCCAAATGCTGGGCCATGTGTGTGCCAGCTGGTTCTTTAATTTCACCTGTGCAGGAGGTGTCTGCTCCATTTTTCAGATGAAAAGAGAGGTTTACTAGCTGGCCAAGGCAACACAATTAGAATAGGTGGCGACAACTCAATTCAGATGCAGGGGGCTCTGAAGCCAAAGGCACCATCCACTCAATGCAGCAGAGATAGCTGCAATGCACATGAGCCTCAGAGAGCCCACCCCAGGCCTGGTGGGTGCAGCCTCTGCTCACTGGCTGGAGAGGGCAGGAGGGGTGAGGTGGGAACTGCAGCAGATTTGGGGGCATGGAGAATAGAGTGAGGAGGGGATGAGAGCTGAATTGCACCTTGCACAGCAGCCAGGCAGGAAGGGGAATGGACCAGGGAGTGGGGACTGTGAGCTTGTGCTGGGGGAGAGGGCGGGGAGTGTGAGTTCTGTGCCCGGGCTGCAGAGTGGGGGCTGGAGGTTGAGAGGAGTGGGACACCTGGAGGAGCAGAGGCCTTGAGAGCCGAGGAACAGCCTGGGAGGAGGACTGGGCTGGAGGCGGGCCTGGGATGCTGAGAGTGCTTCTGAGAAGGTGGCAGGGGGACAAAGAGAGTGAGAAGCCAGGGAGGCCTGTCCCAGAGCCTTCCCCACATCCCTGTCCTCTTTCCAGAGTCCCTTGGTTTCCACTTTCCTGCCTGGCACTTTCTTTTGCAGAACCAATTCCCCAGAGTCACTCAGCCACAGCGGGCCCTCAGAGCACAGGCTTGTTTCCCAGGGCAAGGCCCCAAGAGCCAGGCCATGTTTGGTGAGCGACAGAATAGGAGATGGGAGCTCTGGCTTCCAGTTCTAACTCCACCACCAACTCTCAGGTGAGCTTTGAGGGTCTTGGCTCCTGGCCGGGCCTCAGTTTCCTCTTGGATATAGGGAGAGGCTGGATGGCCACTAAGGGCCCTTCCCACAAGTCCTGTGGCCTGTGATGTGACTGGGGGAGGGTTCAAGGTAAGGCCTTGGGTGAAATCTACATCCTCCACTGTCAAGCTCTCTGCTTTTCACAGTAATTACCACTTAGTACCTGAGAGTTGGACATCGGCTGTCAGCACTTGGGTTTGAGAATCCAAGGACATCCCATCCCTTGGCTTTGCCCCTGCTTGTACTATCATCTTCCCCACCCCCTCCACCCTGTCACTTTGTCTTAGCACAGCCCCATATGGAGTGTTGCCCAGTGCAGCTGGGAAGATGCCAGCAGTCCCTGGGGGCAATGACAGAAAAGACCTGGATTATCAGGGAGCAGCATGAAAATTCATGGCCAGAACATTTCCTCCATGTGATTTCCCAGTGTGCTCTGAACTGCTTTGTGTTTGCAGGATGGAGTTTTGTGTCTGCTGGTTTATTTATTCTATGCACATGTATTGAGTACCTGCTGTGTACCAGGCCCAGGACTGGGTCCTAGGGACATGGGTGAACCAGACCCTGGGGACTAGGCAGGCTGGGGATGCTCCTGCCTCCCATGGGGGCTGAAACCTGGTGTCCTCTACCCTCCTACCTACCCCCAGTCCCATCTGATCACTGCAGGACCCTCTAGAGAAGAGAGCCTCTGAAGACTGTAACTCAAAGTGCTTAGGGTTCTGTTGGGGGAAGGCAGGCCTGGTCCTCGGGGGTAGAGCATCACGGTCCAGGTGCCGTATGATGGGGAGTAGGCAAAGCTGTGTAAGGAAGTTGGTCAGCCCAGGCACAGAGCCCAGCAAGAGCATCCTGAGACGTGAGGCTCCAGCCGGGGTGAGGGTGGCTTGGGTACAAAGCCATGTAGTCCTCAACTCTGGCAGGGCCTTTGTCACCCCCCACGCCAAGGCTACTATTGTTATCTATTGTTATCTATTGCATGTGATAAATTACCCCATACTTTGCTTCTTAAAGCGTTAGATATTTCTGTAGGTCAAAATTCAGAAGCAGCTTAGCCTAGCAGTTCTTGCTCAAGGTCTGTCATGAGGTTGCAGTCAGGGAGTTGGCCAGGGCTGTAGTCATCGGAAGGCCTGACTGGGGCTGGAAGACCCCCTTTCCGGTTGGTTCCCTCACAGGCTTGGCATGTCAAAGCTGACTGTTGGTAGGGGACCTCCATTCTTCCCCAAGTGGGCATCTCCATAGGCTGTTTGAGTGACCTAGCCATGGAAGTCATGCCTGTCATTCCTATGACATCCTGTTAGTTACATAGGTCAGTTGCCTTCAGTGTGAATACTCGGAGATGAGAACCATTTGGAGGCATCTTGAAGCCTGACTACCCCCAGCACCTACTGTGCATGGGTTGGTTTTTCTGGACTGCTCGCCCTGAGTGTTGAGCACAGAGATGCAAAGTTCACAGGTTCATGGGGGCTTACTGGGGCCCTGGGGTGGATTCAGGGGGTCTGCCACTGGGGTAGGCTGTGAAGACTGGCCAGGTTGATGGCTCCGGAGCTGCCTGAGGACAAGGAGAATCCTCAGTATTAGAACCCAGCATCTCTGTCTCTCACAACAGCCCCTTTTTCCAACTTACCCATGCCCCCAACACTCAGTGGCATTTGCGTTCTTGACAGCTGTACACAGTACACCTGTTTCCCAGCAGTCACACTTGTTCAAAGAATGGGCATGTGTCACTCTAGGAGGTAGTGAGTTCCTTGTCCCTAGAGGCACTTGCTGCAGAGCCACTGGTCAGAGCGGCCAAAGAGGAGGGATTTTGACAGATTTCACTCAGCCCTGGGTTTCTGACTTCCCATTTTCTTTGTGATCTGGCTGTGGGAGTTGTGTCCTTGCTCCTCTTCACGAACGAACTCACCCCCTGCAGGAAGCCTCAGCTAGCCCCATTAGATCCCCTCATAGGGCCCTGGCCTATGGAAGCTATCCTCTTGCCCCACCCCCCAGCCTCCCACCTGTGGGGTCTAAGTACCCGGAATCCTGGCTTCCTGCCCATGCTGCCCACATCCCACTGGGAGCCTTCCTCAGATAATCAGGACCATTAGAGGCCTCTTAATGCCACCTGACCTCGGGCCTGTGATGGCCCCCACGCCGGCTGCCCATGCATTATTAACGTGCAAAGAGCATGAAAGAGCTGCTCAGATGGATTGCACCCTGGCGCCCCTGGTGCATTAGTTGCTGCATTTGTAGCATGCCCCTGGTGGCCCCATGATGTCCCCCTCCAGGGTCTCCCCCAGCATTGCCAGGCCCAGCTCTGCCCCAGGACTGAGGGCTGATAGGGAGCTGGCTCTTCAGGCACTGGGCATCTGGAGCAGGGTGGGGCTAGGAGCACTGGGGCCAGGGATGCAGGGTTGTGCAGGCCCAGCACTTCCAGGTCGAGGAGAGCAGCAAACTGAAGGATCAGCTCATCTACCCCTTACCCCCTCAGCTCTAGAGGGGAGGACACCAAGGCTTGAGAGGAGAAGTGACCTGTTCAAGGCCACAGGTGAGGGGCAGAGACCCAGGTTCCTGGTGCTCCCTTCCAGGAGGGAGGAAGTATGAAGGAAGACTTCATACTGAGTCTTCCTTGAGCTGAATCATGTCGGCTCCTAGAGCCTGGGGTGAGGCCTCTCAAATGGACAAAGGGGAATCCTTTGCAGGAGGAGCCTGCCTAGTCTCTTGACGGCCCCTGTTGGAAAGCAGGTGAATTCCCATGGGAAGATGAAAGCCCCTTTCTCTGCAGTCACATTTCCTAAGGTTAAACACGCTCAACCCCGACTGGCTGGAGGACCTTGGCCGACTCACTTTCCCTCTCTTGGCCTTCGTGTCCCCATCTGGAAAACAGGCACAGTGTTCCCTGCCCTGCCCTTCTGCCTCCCTTCCTGTCTCCCTCCCTGGGCTGGTGTGAGGGTCCAGAGTGGTAGTAGAGGAGAAGGAACTGGAAACTCACATGACACTTCACGTTGAGAGCAAGAACACACCTCTTCCCGGCCCCAGCACCTCACACCTTTCAACACAGAATCAAAAATTGGGCTGGGTTACCTACAGTTAACTGGAGGTAACTAGAGGAATAGGGACACATGGCTGAAAGGACTGTCACCTTCAGGAGGCCCTGATCCCAAACCTAGGCCTGCTACTTACAAGCTGGTGGCCTCGGTCAGGGCCCTTCTCCCTCTCTTCTCTTCACTTTCTCCTTCTGTAAAACAAGTAGTGAGTTGGAAAGGAGATTAGAATTCCTCTAAGAATATTCCATCTTTAAAGTCAATGGGGGCCCATTCAGAATAAAAGGTCAGTGACGGATATCAGGTCCTTTGCTAACAGCAAGTTTGGGAACCCTGGGAAGCACATGGTCCTGGACATAGAGTTGAGGGAGTGAGGCAGTGAGGATGAGCTTTGCCAACCTGAGAGCCAGTGCCTGCTCAGTTTCTTGCCAGTTTTGCAGATGAGCAGTTGATATACAAAGAGTTGGAGTGAGTTGCCTTAAGTCACAGAGCCAGGGTGAGGGATAGCATGGGCCCCGGTCTGCCCTGTTCTTCACAACATAATGTTGGAAGTAGAGGGAAAGGCAGGGAAAGGGGCTGCCAGTTACTGATCACCCCTGTGCACTGGGCTCTCTGCTTCCCCCAGGATCTCATTTTATTCCCACAGCCACCTTGGGAGGTGGAATCCCTGAATGGAACCCCTGAGGGTGGCGGAGACAGTAGTCTGATTTCTGGTTGTTCCTGGATGGCTGTGTGTAGGGGGAAGCACGTGGCCAAGGCAGTCTGGGTAACCCCTAGTCCATGTGGGAGATGGTGACTGAGAGCGAGATTGCAGCCACGTGGAGATTGTGGGCAGCAGTGCGGCTAGGACAGCAGCTGCTCTCTCTATGCAAATGAAGCCCTCAGCACCCAGCATCCAGCACTGAGCAAACACCCAGCAGAGAAACCCCCTCCTAAACCTCTCTGGGACCCTAGCCTGTGCCTTTTGACACCTTCACCGCAGCAGCTGCCTGTACCCTAAGCCCAGTCCCAGGCCACAGCAGTTCACAAGAACCATCCCCGCCCCTTGGGGGAATTCCCGCGTCTGTCTGGAGACAAACTGCAGCCCAGGCAAGTCTGGCTGTAGAAGCTGACCCTAGAAGCCAGCCCTGCATTAAGAGCTGACTGTAGCATTCCCAGTGGCATGCCCGTGTCACTTCCAGGGCCAGTCTGAGAATTGTCTGTGGGGCTGTAGGTTGAGAACAAGTCTGGCCTCATCCACCCTCTGCGGTTCCCAAGCACATCGCCTTTGGCCCCACCTCTGCACTTTTGCTCATGCTCTCCCCCTGGGATTACATTTCACCCCCCCTACTCCCCCTGCTCTGTCGCCTTGGCAGAACCAGCCCCGCATCCCCTGTCCGGCACTGAGTGCCCCAGGCCTGGGTGCTGTCTGTCATTACAGCCTGCTCATGTCCTTGGACTCCAGCTCCCCTCTAAGCTGGGCACTCCCTGGGCTGGGACTGAGGAATTTGTGCCTGTGCCTGGCTCTGGATTGAGTGTGGTCTCATTTAATCCCTGCAACCTAGAAGACAGATATGCTTATTGTTCTAGCTTTATGGGTGAAGAAAGATACTCAGAGAGGTCAAGTCACTTGCTCAAGGTCACACAGCTACCAAGTGAGAGAGCTGGGATAAGGAGCTGGAGTTGCACGCAGAGTCTGTAATTGGGAATAGACTGGCCCTTATTCAGCCCTTTGTTCCCAGGCCTGATAAAGCCTAGGGTGATTAAGGACCAGCAAGTGTTGAGGCATTCTTATTCAAGCAATAAGACGGTGGATGCTCCCCCTGTCTGTTCCCTGGGACTCCTGAAGGTGTACCCTGCCACTCTGTGCACAGCCCACCTCACCCCAACGTGCACCCATCAGGCCCTGGATGACGGCTTTGGCTCAGGAAATCCTTCCAGCAGTGTGGTGGGCTCAGGATGGTTATACCCATTTTATAGATAGGAAACTGAGTACTAGAGAGGTCTAATAAATGTCCCAGAATCACCCAGCAGGAAGTGGCTGACTATGACTCCAACCCAGGGCTTGGGGCTCTGCGTCTGGTGCTCCTTCCTAGGCTGGCGGGATGAGGCTGTGCTTGCCAAAGTCATCCGGGCTGCCTCTGGCCCAAAGTGACGGAGCAGTTGGTCAGCTGGTCCTCCACCCCGAGCCCTCTGAGAAGAGAGGAAACACCGGTCTGCGGGGGATTCCTCCAGCGGCGCCGCGCCCCTTGGCCACTTCCTCTGGACACTCTCGTTTTCTTTGTCACTTGTTTTAGTTTCTGCTTTTCTTCCCTCGTTCCTTTTTCTCAAGGCCACTTTCATTTCCGTCTGGCAGTGTCCCCCCAGCCCACCCCTACTCCTCTCTGCTCAGCTCCCACTGCCTGCTGCCACCTTGGGATCCCAGAGACCTTGCCTGCCTGGAGCACGTTTCCCAGCTGGCAGGGGTCAGGCACAGGAAGGGGCTGCCTCCTGGCTTCATCCCCTGTGGAGGGGAAGCTGAGGTCAGATGGCCCTGGGAGCCCAAGCAGCCTCAGGCTCCCTGCTTAG
Source organism: Theropithecus gelada (assembly GCF_003255815.1). Lineage (NCBI taxonomy): Eukaryota > Metazoa > Chordata > Mammalia > Primates > Cercopithecidae > Theropithecus > Theropithecus gelada. The sequence goes on along the minus strand of NC_037668.1, from coordinate 69,445,901 downwards.
CCTCTCTGGGCCCCAGGCTCTTCCTCATCTGTGAGATGGGAGGAAGTCCACCCTCAGAGGGTGTGAGGAGAGAAGGAGATAACACATGTGAAGCTCCAGTAACTAGCACATAAAAAAACCCAGACCTGCCTGTGAGTTCAGTCTCCTGGGCCTGCAGTCTTCTCCTCCAACACTGGGGGCCCACACCTGGCCAAAGGCAGACTTTGCCATCTGTGCCTGCTGCACTGACACACCAAAGCCTATAGAAAGGTGGTTCTGAGAAAGGAAGAGAGGATTATCAGCTACGCCCTCTGGAGTCTGTGTGTACAGCCCTCTACCACAGCAGGAGCCCCTGGGCCCAGCGCAGAGGCATCATTTTCCCTGCAGACTGCCAGCCACCAGGCACTCAGCACTCAGGCTAGGGCAGCCCCCCATTGTTGGACAGCTCTGCTTTTTTAAAGAAAGTTCTTCCCTCTAGTCAGCTGAGACCTGCCAGCCTCCACACCTGTCCTCTAGCTTTGACCATCCCCAAAAGGACTGATCTCCTCTCTCCTGTTGTTCTAGATGTCTCAGTATTGCACTTGGGCCTCTCCAGACTTGCCCCAAATCCTTCTGCTCCAGTGTGAGAAGCAGTATCCCAGAGAAGTTAAGATTTTGGACTTCAGAGCCCAACTCCCCCAGTTCAAATCGTGGTGAGGCCACTTGCTATCTATGAGACAGTGGGAGTTTCCTAACCCCTCCACGCTCAAAAGGGGGTAACTGTGGGACTTAACATGAGCAGGTGTGTAAACATCACCCACTGCCATGGCTGTTTATGATCAAACATCTGAAAATCTGTAACAGCTACTCAAAGGGCCTCACTTTCAGCCCCCTTCCACGCCTGCTTGCCTGCTGGTTCTATTTGATAGTTTCCCTGTTACAACTTAGACAAGGCAGCCAGACATTGAGGAAGGAGCCCTGGTTTTGGAAGCAGACCTGTGTTCAAATCTCAGGTCCATCCCGGGTTTGGTTTACCTGGGAGACACCATGGGCCCATGTGTCTTCCCGAGAGCTCATGAAAATACTTGAGACCTGAAAAGAAAAAGGTTTGGTTTCAAAATATGTAAACTGCTCATCAAAATTAATAATTAGTTAATATACTCAAGGATAATGAATTGTGTGATTTAGTTTTTAGAGAAACAGCCTTCCCTTTGGGGGTTAGCATGCCTCGCCTTGCCAAGGTTCCTGATTACAATGACTGCTAAGAAATCAGAGCAGATATTCATCCTACAGGTTACTCACTGCAAATCATTTCAAAAACAAAATTATTTTTTAAATGTGTAGTTTTTTCCAGCAAAATATTACATTCAGCAAGGGATAAATTTGATAGAATGTCGGGGAGGTTTCCAAAAGTAATGCTGCTTGAGTCTTAAAATGACCCTGGGACGGGTCAACTCATCTCTCTGAGCCACTATGTCCTCATCTGCAAAATGGGGACAATACACCTGTTTTCCAGCATTGTTGAGCCTAGCCTGCAGATCTGATAGTGCCTGCCTGTCTTCTGGGGGTCACTGGAGGAAGGGACAGAGGACTGTTGGCCCTTGTTTTTTATGGAGTTTCCATACGGATGCTGGACACTGACCGTTTGCTTTATCAGTCCAATGTGTCTGGGCCTTTTGTCCCAGCTTCTGCCCATCCATCTTAGAGCAGGCAGTTACCATCAGCACAGACAACAGTTTGGGCTTTGGGAGGTGGGAAGTCCTGGGAATTCTTAGTTATCAAGCTGCTGTTGCATTAGGTAGGTCCGCACATGCCCTTGAGGATTGAACATGCCTCCTGGGCTCTAGCGTGATTCAGGAAAAAGAGAGGTCTGTTCTCTTGCCTCTCGACAGCTATTATTTGTAAGGAACCATCATTCCCTTGTCCCTGTGACTGGGAGAGGCTTGTGGCAGGCGTGAGGAGACATCGGCTGGTAAGTGGCACCAGTTAGGGGCCCAGCTGCGTGTTTGCACGTCCCGAAGTGTTCTTGATTCAGGGATGCCATTCACAGCCTGAGAGGTGCCTCTTCTGTGCCCATCCTGCTTAGGGTCAGTTGTTTCATTCAAAGATGGTAGAAAGTGTTGAGTCTTGGGTTTCAATTCTGCCTTTCTCATTCACTTGCTGTATGACTCTGGGCAGGTCACTTGACCACTCTGAACCTCAGTTTCCTCCTCTGCCAACTAGGAAAACAAACAGCTGGTCTCTCTTCCCTGAGTTGCTGTGGGATTGTGGGTGAGAAAGTCTAAGCAGACCGTTGTGAAACTTCAGGAGGGAGATGCTATTCTTTGTCTTGGTGTGAAGGCACAACCGGAGTCATTCACAGGCTTCTGCAGAGCGCCAGCCAGACTCTCACCTCAGCCTGGTCCGGGCCTGGGGGCCACCCTGGCAAAGGAACGGAGCTGTCTCACCTGGGCTGGAGCTCATGGCTTCAGGCGAGATTTGGCAGGTGTCCTTAGTGCAGACCAGATGTTCGGCCTGTGTGTGATGGCTGGGGAGGGACTCACACCTCCCAGTTTTTTCCATGGTATCAGCACCTTAATGCATCACATCTCACTGACCTGGAGCTGCTCCTGTCACCCATGACCTGTGCATCAGCTCAGAGTTGGAAGCCTCCAGTCTCCATCATATGTCCCAAAGAGCCAGAAAGGGTAGGTGTGGCCAGATGTGCAGGAACCTCCTGCATATGTGATCCAAGCCAAGTCTTTGTTCTCTGGTCCTTGGTTTTCTCATCTGGAGAATGGTCTTCTGTGGTGGATGTTTCTGTTCACTTTACTTGGCAGCAGTAGTAGGTCAGGAAGGAAACCCCATCTGATTGTTTATTTAGCCCTGGGAATTCCATGTGAAGGCCAGCCCCTTTCTCCCTACGGGGACCAACCAGCTTTGTCAACTGTTCTCAGAGGAGGATCCCAGGAACGGTATTCTGGTGAGGGCTGGGAGCATACAGAAGACTTATCTTGAAGCTGCATTTGTAGAATAAGCACACTTTTAACCTAGAGTTTATGTTTGCTCATTTGGAGTGGCTTTGGAAGGTGACAGTGGATAGTGGTGGAAGGGAATGTCAGAGTCCACCCCAAGACACTACTTCAAGCTACTGCAGCAAACCTGGAGAAGAAGATTCATGCTTGAGCTACCCCTCACCCCCCATGACCTTGTGATCCCAAGAGAAACTAACATCTGTATTACCCTCTGAGTTTACAGGCAGATTATGGCATTTGAAGGAAGTTGGGAAAGCCTACTTCCTCTCCATCTCTAAAGCCGAGCTGCTAGTACCTCCAGGTGGGATTAAGCTACTCTGGTGGTCATTCATTCCTTACCATGATCTGGTTAATTAGATTGCTTTCCAGCCTTGACCAGGAGAAACCTATGGGAGTGCTAACCCTAACCCTAACCCTGACCCTGGGCTCTGAGGGCTGTGCTGAGATGTTCCACTGCTACACTAAATTGGTATCTATCTCTTCCCAATTTGCAGTAAAGGACAAAGTTATTACTTATCATTATCTCAATGTTCTGCTTTTCTCCCATTGGCTTTTCATAAGCTCTGGGCACTTGCTACTGCTTGACTGCTAATGAGTGATCATAGGCAGTAAAATGAAATGTACAAGTAACAAACAAATATTAATGAGGAATATCAAACCAGCCAATTCTATGGAGTTTCGCAGCATATTTTTTATGGTGGCTCTGTGTGCGTGTGTGTGTGTGTGTGTGTGTGTGTATGATTTTATGGTATGGGTGCATTTTCTGCTAGTGAAAATGTTCCCAGTTCTTGTGATGGAGCCAGAAGTTTAGTATTTCATGGAGTTCCCCCAAGAATTCCATGACTTTCCGTTACAACAATGGGATAAGGATGGGGATGGTGGCAGGAAAGAGAGGGGCCCCATGGAAGGGATGAGATGACCCAAACTCAGGGCTCATTCCTGAGCCCCCAACCCCCAAGGAAAATCATGCGACTCAAGATCTGGCAGATGTGTCCCTTCCTCTCACTCCTACTGCTAACAGCCTTGTCTTACCTGGATTTCTGTAGCTGCTTCTATCTGCCACCACCATGCCCCCTCTAATCTATTACCCGTAGTGCACCAGGGGAATCTTTCTAGAACAAACCTGGTCACGTCAAACCCCAAATAAAATCCTTTAATGGCTCCCCATGGCCTCTGGTATTAAATGCTAAATTCCTTTAGAGCAACTTGCAAGGACCCTCAGGATCTCCTACCTGGTCTTACCTCTCTCCATCAAAGCTCTGGCCTTAACCTCTTGCTTCCTAGCTCACACACACATGCATCTCTCTGTCTTTCTCTTTCTTCCTGTTTCTCTCACACATACACAGATGCATGGGCATGCACACTCAATATTCAAGTCTCAGTTTAGATGCCATTTCCCAGAAGTCTTCCTTGATTACTTCCTCCACACCTGTGGAAGCCTGTGGATTTGATGTGCTCTTATGCTCCCTGGACTCTCATGCCAGAATGCATCTCACCAACAATTGTCTTTTTGCTAGTTCGTATCCTCGACTAGACTGTGAGTGCCACAGAATAGAGACTGTCCTGCTGCATTGCACCTGCCACATACATGGATACTCAATAAATACCTGCTAAAAGTGGAGGGAGGAAAGGCAGGCAGAAGGAAGGGAGGGAGGGAGGGGAGGAAGGAGGAAGGAAGGAAGGAGGGACAGAGGGAGGGAAGAGAAGGGGAGGGGTGAGGAAGGGAAGGAAGGAGAGAGGGAGGGAGGGAAGGAAAGGAAGGAGGGAAGGAGAGAAGGAAGGAAGGAAGGAAGGAAGGAAGGAAGGAAGGAAGGAAGGAAGGAAGGAAGGAAGGAAGGAAGGAAGGAAGGAAGGAAGGAAGGGCAGCCAAATTTATTTTCCTGATCTCCAGGTCCAGCCAGGGCCAGCCCTGATATATGTAGAAAACTCATATCGATGCAACAAATATTTCACAAGCACCAGCTACATCCCAGGCCTGTGCTGGGAGCTAAAGATGTCAGAGAGTTGAAGGGAGGTGGAACAAGGACTGCACTAGAGGGAGGTAAGACAAACCTACAGCAGACACAAAGCTGACTGTGGTCCACACTGCAAAGGAGATGCACACCAAGAGTTCCAGGAGCTTGCAGGAGGGAGGAAGAGGACCCTACTAGGGTCAGGTGGGGAGGCAGAGATCCCAGGGGTAGTGGTAGGGGCAGCCTGCTTGGCCAGAGGCCCTCTCAGTTCCTCCCATGGCATGTTTATGGCTGGCTTCATTAGTCTTCAGAGATGATGGAGAGCTTCATCACTGAGAGTCTGTGTAGCATCACTCCTCTAGGAAAATGTCCATGCCCCTCCCTCTGATGGAGCGGCTCATGCTCACTAGCCTCTGTGCTACCCAGGGCACACCTCTGTTAGGGAAGGCAGCTCTGTGCACCAGTGGGCAGCACCGTGTGGGGTTAGGAGCACAGATTCTGGAGCCGCCTGCCTGGGCTCCCATCCCAGCTCTGTTCCTGTGAGCAGCAGGGCAGTTGTGAGTCCATGATTCAACCCCTCTGTGCCTCAGTTTCCTCCTCTGTACAGTAGAGATGATAATGATCCTTCCTTCATAGTATTAATATCATTGCAAGTGTTAAGTGAGTTAATACAGATAAAAACTCAGAACTGTGCCTGCTGCAGAATCCAGATTATATAAATATTTGCTATTAGCACTATTGATTAACCTATGCACCTATACCTACATCTCTTGTTCTAGCTTATGGGCTTTTTAAAAATTGCAGTAATGGTCAGGTGTAGTGGCTCACGCCTGTAATCCCAGCACTTTGGGAGGGCGAGGTGGGCGTATCACCTGAGGTCGGAAGTTCGAGACCAGCCTGACCAATATGATGAAATCCCGTCTCTACTAAAAATACAAAAATTAGTCAAGCGTGTTGGCATGCGCCTGTAATCCCAGCTACTCAGGGGGCTGAGACAGGAGAATCGCTTGAACCTAGCAGGTGGAGGTTGCAGTGACCCGAGATTGCGCCATTGCACTCCAGCCTGGGCAACAAGAGGGGGAAACTCCGTCTCAAAAAAAAAAAAAATTGCAGCAAGAATATTTCACATGAGATCTACCTTTCGACAAATGTTTAAGTATACGATAAAGTATCATTCATTATAGGCAAATGTTACACAGCAGGTCTCTAGAACTTAGTCAACTTGCTGAACTGAACATTTATTCTTGTTGAGCAGCAACTTCCTATTTCCCCTTCCCGCAGCTCCTGGCACCCACTATTCTACTGTCTACTTCTGTGAGTTTGACTATTTTAGACACCACGTCTAAGTGGAATTATGCAGTATCTGTCCTTCTGTGCCTGGCTTATTTCACTTAGCATAATGTCCTCCAGGTTCATCCATGCTGTCACATATTGCAGGATTTCCTTCTTTTTTAAGGCTGAATAATATTCAACTATATGTATGTACCACATTTTCTTTATCCATTCATCTGCCGATAGACATTTGGGTTTTTTCCACATCTTGACTGTTGTGGGTAATGCTGTAATGAACACAGGAGTGCAAATATCTCTTCGAGATCTTGTTTTCAATCCTTTTGGATAAATACCCAGCAGTGGGGTTGGTAGATCATATGGTAGTTCTATTTTTAATTTGTTGAGGAACTTCCATACTGTTCCCCATAGTGGCGGCACCATTTTACATTCCTACCAGCAGTGCACAAGGGTTCTAATTTCTTCTCTTAGGAGCCTCTTGACATCAGAGCCTGACTCTGGTCTCACCTGTAGCTCCCTCAACTCCTCCATAGGAATCACACATAATAGGCTTTGAAAAGGTAGAATAATAATGCAGGATACTCAGTGCTGGAACTAGGTGAGTCAGAGCTGGATGAACATGTTTCTTTCTAGACAGACCCAAAGCTATTCCCGATGTGTCCAAATGGAATAAACCTGTGAACAAACCATTCTATTTGTTGAATGTCCCAAATGGGGAAAACTATGGGATCTCCCTTCTTCTTTAGCCCCCTTGAAGTGTTGCCATCTGGGGCCTGGGAACGGCCCTGGGGGCCCACTCAGAGGTGGTATCCTAAGCTCATCAGGTTTAGCATGCTGATTACGCAATTTCCTGCCTGCTCTGATGACTTTTTGGCATCTGAGACATAGATGGAGGATGTTTGAGGGGAGACGTAGGAAGGGCCAAGTAGCTTGGTAGGGCCACTCAGCTGAAACCAGAACTGGGCCTCTGGAGCTCAGTGTGTGGCTGGACCCCAGCCCCGCTCCACAGTTGGAGTCCTTGTGTACCTGGGAATAAATCACTTCCATCTTAGCTTCTATTCTTGGCCTGTGCAACTTAGGGCAAGAGACAGCCTGGCCTGATGTTTCCATGGACATGGGGGCCAGGAAGCATCTGGGCTCCCTATCCTAGCTCTGCCAGTTTACCAGATATAGGACTCAGGCAAGACACTGAACTTCTCCAAGGCCTGGTGGTTCCCTGTGTTGGTGCTAACGTGAGTTGGGAGTCCCACTGGGGCTGCTTTGAGGTTGAGGTGACCCTGAGGAAGGGCTCTGTGTGTCTCCTTCTGGAGCCTGGTCACTGTGTCATCCCTCCCTGTTACTGTGAATTTGCCCCAGAAAGACGGACATCTCAGGAACCCCAAGGCTTTCCAATGAGCCTAAGACTTCATGGTAGGGACAGGGATGTCCCTGAGTGGTCTGGAGCAGCCAACGGCTGCCCACTAGTTAGGAACGTCTGCTCTTGGGCAGTCTCCCTCTCCATGTCAGTGACAAATCCATTTAGGAGATGGAGAAATTGAGCCAAGGGAAGGAAAACTCACTAGGGCTCACTAGTGCTGCCTAAAATTGTTTTAGATAGATGAGTTATTCATATGAATGAAGGAATGACCATTGGTTCAAGGCAAAGGTGAGAACTGAAGGCAAAACAAGTTCTTGCTCCACCTCCCAGTCTGTCTCACTTCCATCTAACCTGTAAGAGGAGCTTCACTGTCATCCTACACCCTAACAGTTTGAGCCTCTGTGCCTTTGTACTTGATTTTATTTGGTTTGGTGCTTGACTGATGTTTTCATATACAGCAATAAAGTCTATGGCCAAATCCTCCCCATCCTTCAAAGCTCCTCTCTCTCCTCCTCCAGGAAGTCTTCCAGGATACCCGGTTGTCCTTTGTGCACCTCTTGTCTTTAGCTGCAGCAGCACACTCTGAGCCCTCAATTCCAGCTGGCTGGCCTTTATCTCTCACCATATGAAGAATGTGCTTCTTGTTACTCCCATTTGGCCACAGGCTATTGCCCTTCCAACCTCCTGGTGGGTCCTAGTCCATCAAGCCTAGTTTCAGTCCAGCAAAGAGAAAGGGTTAAAACATGTACTTTGACCTCAGCTAAAATCCACTAGAGCCTTCGTTCTAATGCCTTTGGTCTCAGCTTCCACTGCTCTGGGCTGGGTCAAGGTCTTATGGCTATAATTATAGCACATGCGTGTGTGTGTGTGTATGTGTAAGACAGAAAAGAGAGACAGAGGAGGGAATGGGAAGATGGGAGAGATGGAGAGAGGAGGGAATGGACTCGTGCTGGTCCACACACACCATGTGTGTGTCGAGGTGAGAGTGAAATAACCCTTATTCCTATCGGCTGACACGCCTGGGCAGACCCTCTGTGGGATGCTGAGCCTGGTGGCTGGGGCAGGTGCACTGTTCCCATCCCAGCAAGGTTCAATCTCTGTCATCTAACACTTCATACCAGTGTTATTGAAGTTTCACTAATAATTACCAGCACAACAGCGAGCGTTGGAGGCATTTGCCACTCTAAGCGCTTTATGTGGATTATCTTAATTCTCACCACAACCATTTGAGGTAGATGCCATCTTAGTGCCATTTTACAGATGAGGAAACTGAGGTTTAGAAAGATTCCATGACATAGCAAGTGTGGGGTACAGACCCACAGCCAGTCTGTCTGGCCCAAGCCTATATTCATCCTCATTGCCCACAATCACCTCACTGCCCCAGAAGCCCAGACTCCTTGGCAAAGGCCCTGGTTCCACCACTGGCCGCCCTATGTGGGACATTCAGTGCACCAGACCTTGGTTCCTCACCTCGTTAAAATGGGCTGGATGCCACCGAAGGGCCCTGCCAATTTCCCATATGAAAAAGCCGTGCTTGGGGGATTCCGAATCCTTGGATGCTAAGATACCATCATTTTGATTCTGGGATTTCCAGATTCTGGCCACAGATTCTAGGGTCCTGGAATAGCGTGATCCCCATAATCTCTGATCTCCACTAGAATGCAGGCTCCAGGGGGACATGTGCTTCCATCCATGGGTACCCTGCTGTGTGCTAGGGCCCAGTACAGTCAGAGCCTGGTGTGGGCTAGGCACTCAGTCAATGTTTGTTGACTGAATGACTGACTCACCCTCCCCTACAGTCAATGTCCATCCTCTGGCCAAGGCCCATGCCTGAAATGTGCCCAGTGGCCCATACATGGTGGGCAAGCCCTGGACAAACAGGCAGAAAACTTCCCTTGGGTCCTGCTTGGCCATTGATCTGCAGCATGGTTCCAGGCAAGTCACCTCACCAGCCTAAGCCTCTCTTTTCCCAAAAGCACTAGATAAGGAGTCAGAGAAACACACCAGATTTATTCCTGCCTCAGGGCCTTTGCATGTACCACCCCATCCCCCTGCCTGAAATCCTTGTGTCCCTGCTCCCTCACTTCATTCAGGCCTTTGCTCAGATGTCACCCCTAGAACCTCACCTCCTTAGAGAAGCCTTCCCTGATCACCTCAACTCAAGCACCTTCTCTGGTCACTTTCTCTTTCTTTTCTCAAGTTGTCTGTATTTTCTTTCATAGGACTCATTACCTGACATTTCTTTGTTTGAATGTTGTCTGTTTCCCCTATTAGAATTTAAGTTCTAAGAGGACAGGAGTTTTTTCTGGTCTGATTCACCATCTAGAATAGTGCCTGACACATAGTAGGTACTCAACAAATATTGGTTGGAGGGAAGAAGGGAAAGAGTGTGGGAAAATGCAAGCTCTGTGGGATCCTCCTCTGCCCAAGTTCTGGTCCCCAGATGCTGAGCCACTTGGGCAGCTCTCTCCTGACTCAGCCTGAACTCCCACGAGACCCACAACATTCCCCCAGGTACCACTCTGTGTGCCTTCACCACAGGAAACCAAGGTCACAACTGTGTGCCCTCAGAGCAGGACACAGGGCAACTGGCTCTCCCAAAAGGAGGAGACTGCCAGGCCGAGGCCTGGGCAGAGCTGGCTGTGTGCTTTTGAAGCAAGAGCAGCTGCTGAATAAACATACTCATCTTCTACGACATGTGTGCAGCTTGAGGCCTGCTTTCTGTTGCTGGCACTCAGATAGCCGGGGAAGAAGGAGAGTCATGCCTGAGAGTGACAGAGAAGAGGAAGGCAGTGGTGTCTGATGCAGCCTGGCTTCTAACTGGCTCTGTTCACATCTCCCTTTCCTGCCCCAGCCCCTCTGAGCTCCCCATGGCTTGTCACTGCCTGCAGGAGGATGCAGCCTCTCAGCTGGAATTCAGGGCACTCTGTGACCCAGCCCTGCCTGGATCTCCAACCTGCTTTCTCCCACCAGGGTCCAGGGACTGTTTCCCAACATGCACCATGACCTGTCCTGTCCCCAAGCTTTGCTTGAACCTTGCTGTCTGTCCAGAGGGCCCTCCCACTGCTCCTCCTACAAGAAGCCCTTCGTGACCACACCCACCCATGAGATCTCACCCTCATCTGGGCCCCCCAGCTCTCCTGGACTCTTCCACTTCTAGGGGATGCTCAGGAATCTAGATGTAGCTCCTTCTGTCCATGGTGGGTGCCCCCAGCCTGTGGGAAGTACTGGTAGGTGGTGATGGGGGAAGAGCTTGGGTGGAACAGCAAACTCTATCCATCCTGTGATGATAAACGAGGTAATGGACATGGCCACACCTTGTAAGCTGTAAAGCACTATCCTACCTTGGCCCAGCCCCCTTATCTCTGGCCTGGACTCTTGCCCAGCATCCCCATGGGCCTCCCTGCCTCCGGTTCACCCAGCACAGCCAGCCTCCCTACTGAGCCTTGCCCAGCTCTGATCATTTCTCTTCTCCTCCCTGCCTGCCTTGCTGGTAGGTTCTGGCCTCAGAGGCTAAGACCTGCCCTCGGCAAGCCCTGCTTGTGCTCCTTGCACCCCGGCCTTTGCTCCTTTCCTCCACATGGAGTGTGCTTCTGTCACCCTGCCGTTCTCAGGCTTCTAGGCCTGCCTCAAATTCTTCCTTCAGAGTTCTCTGCCCACTCTAGGCATGATTGGTCGCTCAGGTCTGTGATGGCACCTCTCACTGTGTCTCATTCCCCGTGTATATGTGCAAGTTCCTCTGCGGCTTTCGGTTTGGGCCTGGCATGGAGAAACGATAGGGTGAAGGTTTCTCCTGGCAGATGGGGCTGCCTGCTGAGGATATTCTAGGCAGGCCTGGTGTTTGATAAACTTCAGTTTATTGAAGCCCAACCATAGTCCTGAGAGTCACTCTCATTTTCCCTGTGGTAGCACCAAGATGCTGAGGGCCTGGCTTGAGGTCACATGGCAGCATGCAGCAGAGCTTGCCTGGGGACCCCAGTCTGATTTCAAAACTCTCCTTCATATTGTGTGACCATGACAGAGAAAAAAATACCAGGCCTCTTTCCTATCCTTGGATGTCACTAAACTGCCTTGGGGATTTTGTCTTTTTGCCACCCAGTTCTTCCCGTGGTTCCCATGGGTGCTGCCATCACAGCCCTGATAAACAGCTGGCTGGTATGTGAGGACCCACAGTCCCCATCCATCTTCCTACCTTCCCCAGGCTTGCTGTGGGTCCCCTCCAGGTTGCCTGGGCCCAGGCTGAAGACCGAGGCTGGACCTAGCGTGTCTCTCCAGGATGCGTCAGGGAGTAGGGCAGCCCCATGCCCAGATCTGCCAAGCTGCCTCCCATCCCTGACATCCAGGCTGCGGATCAATAAATCTGTCTCCTGCTCTTCTCTCCTGACCATCTGTTTTCCCTGGTGGTCCCCAGGGAGTCTGCCAGCCTGGCTGAAAGCTCCTAGGTCGGAGAGAAGAAGCTATTTGGGGGCCATCTGTTTGAGAGGTGCCTCCGGCTGGGGTTCCGCAGCTGAAGGAAGCAGCCCAGGCAGTGGGGGGCTGCCAGGAGGGGACAGCAGTTAGGGAGCTGAGAGCCTTCTTTATCTTTAGGCTCAGGGCCAGGGTGTGCCAGCTCCCCTGACGCCAGCAGACCAGTGAGATGCCAGGCCTGGCTGCATCTTGGACATGTCGCTGGGGCAGATGGTGCTAGAGGGAGTGGGGAAGACAGTCTGAACCTCACCACCTCCCCCCCGAAAACTCCTTTTAAAACACATACATACACACCCTTAAAATTGGGTTGCCAGTGACAACCTGGCATATCATCTTCTTTTTATATTATTCTTAGCCCCTCTGTTACCATAGCAACCGAACAATGCTTTTAAATATAGCAGTTAATTTTTTCAGCTTCAGCAACAAAGTTCTGGTGCTGTCCAGAAGGCCAGTGGCTGGTTTCTGTCCTAGGGGCCAAGCCCTTCAGACTCATCTCTCCCCACATCAGCCCCAGAGTGTGAGCTGGGGTCTGGTGTCCTGAAGCCAGCCGGGACCCTCTGTGTTCCCTGACCTGGCTACCCTCTAAAGTCAAGGTATAGTAGAAAGAACCTGTGTTCTGGAATCAGCAAACCTGGGTCCAGATCCCATCCCCTCATCCCCCTGCTGTCCTTGAAACCTTTGCTTTTCCTCTTGGAGCATTAATTTCTTTATCCAGTCATTAGAGACGACAATATCTGCTTCATAGATTTCAGTGAGTCTTAAATGAGCTAAAGGAGGCGAAGGTGGCATGGTACCCATGGGAAACACTCAATAAATGCATCCTTGCCTCTTTTCCTTTCTTTTTCCCGTCCTCCACTTCTTCTCCTCCTTTCTCCCTTTCCGTCCCCACCTCCCTCTCCCTTTGCTTTTTTCCCATCCCTTGCTCCCCACTGCCTTGAATTATTGATGTTAAATTCCCAGCCAGTAACATCAGAGGGTTAAAATCCATAACCAGCCTTCTTCCAGCCTCCCCTCGGATCACCCTCCCTCCCTGAGCTGGTGAGCTCATCGGAGTCATAAATCATACATCAGGGCTTGAGAACCCAGGCCCCTGCAGTCCAGCTGCTGAGCAGCCCTGGGTAGGAGGCAGTCTTCTGGAAGGGCTGGCAGGCTCTGAAGCCATGAGAGGGGAGGCACCATTATCGGGAGCTTCTCTTGGAAGGGGAGCTGACAGCCTGTGGCCCACTGACCAGCAGCATTGTTTTGGGGTGTGGTCAGCTCCCCGCCACCCTCCCACCATCATCCTGCAGCTCTCTCCAGCCCCTCCCCCAGGCTTGCTCATCACCCACTCATTTCCCTGCATTCCAGAGCCCAGCGTGGCAGGTCTTAAAACAATAGAAAGCAAAGTTTCTAATGCTCAGAAGCAGTCAACACATGGCACGGGCTGCCCAGCAGGTAGTGAGTTCCCTGTCACTGGAGAGTTCAAGTAGAGGCTGAACATCCAGGGGGCTGGATGTTGTGGGAGGGACTGTAGTACCAGGTTACAAATTTAATAGATTCTTGTCTCCACCTATGATTCCATAATGGAAATAATAATGTTAAAATCACCATATAATTTTTCAGAACCTTGGGGCATTGGGTGATTGTCCTCATTTACATAAAAAGTTAACTTGCCCAGGGTCATTTAGCTGATAAAGAGACTGACTGGGAATCCAGAGCTCCACATGCCCCATTATTCTCCAAGTTAAACTTTCCTGGCTGGAAGCTGCGGGGAAGAACATTTATTGAGCAGTGACACACTGCGTGTGACTCTGTGCTGAGCCCCAGGCAGGAGGCTCAGGGACTTGCAGAAGCCAGAGACTGCTCTCTGAGAGTTGGCAGTCCTATTCAGGGACAAAGAGCAGGCCCAGAAAGAGAAAACAAGTGCTCTCAGGGCAGTGGGAGTGCAGAAGAGGGAGTGATGCTCCAGGCTGGGGCTCGGATGGGAGTGGGAGGACACGGCAAAAGTGGAAGGTGTCTGTGCCTACCAAGCCTGCTGCGGGCCACAGGCTCCTGGGAGCCTTTTATGTCTTACTTTATTTAATCCTCCCAGGGGCTCTGTGAGAATGGCCCAGCATCCAGTTTTGACAAATGCTCTGCTGAACGTGTCAAGGTCATACATCTCAGAAGTGGAAGGACCACATGTGTCTGACACCAAGGCTTTCACATCAGTGGGACGTGGCAGAGGGAAAGACAAGCCTGCCCCGCTGTGTCAGGAGACCAAGGATCTCCTGTCAGGCTCCACTGCCCGAGGCCAGCATGGGCAACTGGCCAGGAAGGAGGTGATGGCTGAAAAGGCCTGGTGGCTTTGGCCTCCAGCCTGGGAAGGCACCAGCTTGTTGCTTCCCCCCAGGGAGGATGGAGGGAGCAACAGTGGCTATGAAGGGAGGGGCTGCCAGGCCATGCAGGGGACCAGCTCTGGCCTGTGATACAAGAGACCTGGGACAGGTTGTAGCTCTGTTTCTGGTTTTCTGAGACCCCTGAGGCAGGTCAGCTCAGGACGCTGGTTTCCCTCCTCACTCAGAAGGGCAGAGCTTTCATTGTCCTACGCATCTCATGTGCTAAAGTTAATTTGTCGCTGTTAGCATCGGCCCTGACCATCTGCCTAAACCATCGGCCAGCCGCAGGCGCCCACTGTCCCCTTACCCTGCTTTGCTTTCTTTTTCGGCACTTACACGCCCTGACATTACATTCTCTACCTCTTCATTTATGCTACTGCCTTTCTCTGCCAGGAGACTGGAAACCCCACAGAGGCAGGGCCTGGCCTTAGTCCAGGGCTGTGTCTCCAGCACCTGAGCAGTGCCTGGCACGCACAAGCAGCGGGCGCATCTTTACGGAATGAATGGTTCGTGTGACTAGGGCGGCATGCCTCCTTCATATCACCACGGCCCTGTTCCCGCTTCTCCTGCCACTTGTCGCAGGGCACTGTAACTGTGTGTGTCGAATCTGTCTCTGCCTCACACAGTGAGATGCTGAGGCAGAGCATGGAGCACAGCCTGGAGCAGGTGCTTGATGAGTACTTGTTGAAGCAGTAGAATGAAGTGCTCTCCTCCCCGGACCTCAGTTTCCCCATTTGTACACTGAGAGGGTAATCACCCTAGAGGCTTGTTAACTATCCTCCCTCAGTGACATTCTGGGATTAACGACCTGCCGGCTGGTGTTTCTGCACCTGCACCTTGGTGTGTTTGCCGCCCTGTTTGCCACCCCAATGCATGTCCTGACCTCCAAGGTTGGTCACCGCCCGGAGCCTGCCTTCCCTTTGATGAGCAATTAAAACCCCAGAATAGCCCATTGTTTAGAGTCAGGTGCCTGGACCCTGTATTTATCTCCAGTGTGCCGAGTGTGCTCGGGCCCCTGCCAGCCACGTGGTGCGCATCATTGGAACCACTTGGGCCGCTCAACACAGAGAGCCTGTCTCTGGCATCGGGAGACAGCCAGCTCCAAGGGGCAGCAAGAAGGATGAGGAAAAAGCATGAAAGGGAACCAGCTTTTACCAAAAGCCGGGTATTTGACAAATGCTTTTCATATGTCCTCACAAAGGCTATGCAGGATTGGTGTTATCAACGCCATTTTATTGCTGGGAAGTCTAAGGCTCAAAGAGGTCACCTTCCCATGGGACTTCCTCAAGCTTGCAGAGCTTCTAAGGGACAGAGATGGGATCTGAACACAGGACTGTCTGGCCCCAAAAACCCAAGCTTTTTCACTGTGCTGCTTAGTGTCAGCTGGGTGGTGGTGATGGTTGGCTACTATCAGCCCAGAAAGCTATACCTCAGCAACTGCCAGTGAGCGAGCTAGAGAGGGAACCAGTAGACCCCATGGATGCTGTCGTGGGCTCTGCATTTGCAAATCACCAGCCTTGATTTCTGGCCTCTTCCTGGCCTTCCCATACCCTCTGCCTGTTCTTCTGGGTCCTGTCAAATCTTACCTCCTCTCCGAAGGAGATATCACGGCCAGCCATAGGCCTGGGGCTACCAAGTGAGAGAAGCCAGGAACTTGTGGTCAATCGTGTGCAAAGGGAAGGAAGGGCACTAGAAGGCCAGCCCAGTGGGTGGCAGTGGGGACTGCAGTCTAGGCCTGCAACAGAGCGGAGAGTCCAGAGAAAAGGGCCAACTCAAGGTCGTCTTCCAGGCACTACCACTTACCAGCCAAGTGACCTTCAGCAAGCTGGTTGATTTCTCTGGTCTTCAGCTTCCTTGTCTGTAAAATGAGAATAGCGATGGTGACTACATGATAAAGCCCTCTTTGGGGAGTCAGTGAAGTAATCCCTGTCAAATTCTTAGCTGAGAACCTGGCAGGAAGCAGGTTCTTAAGAAGCTATAATCAGCTGCCATCCTATGGTGACCACTGCTGCACAGCCACAGGGACTGGGGAGTCAGCTTGGGGTATGAGGCCATGGCAGGACACAGCACCAGTGCCCAGGAATAAGGTGGGTGCTTGGCCTTGGGAATGAGACAGGCACATAGTTTCTAGACACAGGACACAATATTAGGGCAGGGAAGCCTGGGTGGGGGCTCTTTAGATGCCCCTCATTGTGAGAGGGAGGACTGGACTGAGAGCAAGGGGTAGGACTTCACTGGCCGGTTGGCGCAGGGGACCAGCCGTTGGAAGAGCAGAGATGGGGGAGAGGAGAGTCAGACCCTCACTGAGGGCTTAGAGTTAGAGCCATTCCATAAGGCTCTGAAGAATTCATTGACCATTTTACATGTGCTTGTCTTTTTGAAGCAGAGCCATGGGATGTCAGAACTGGCGCGACCTTAGAGATGGTGTTGGCTGCCCTGGGTCACACAGCAGGATGACAGAACACCCTTGCTCTTCTCTGTGCTGCTGTTTTCCTTTTGGTCACATGAAGAGGGTACACTTTTAGAATCTTTCCAGTCCTGAAAATGACCCCCAGGGACTATTTTCGGGTTTGGCTCCGTGCTAGGAGAGGGGAGGTGGGAGCTCTGAAAAGGCAGAGTGCGCAGATGAGAAATGCAGCAGGAGGAAGTGACCAATCCCCAGGCTGATGCGTGAAGAATGGGATGGAGGGCAGAGTGTCGGTCCAGCTGTTACCACCTTGAACTTGAGTAGAGCTCTCTTCAGGCATTAGGGTTGCTTGCATGTTGACTCAGATTGGCACAGCTAGAAACTTCCCTAGGGCTTTCTCAGCTCCTGGTGGAAGTGGGTTCTTAACCAAAAGTCCCTACCTCCCCCTGCCCGACTCCAGACACGTCCCTCCAAAGTGCCTATTCATCACCTGAGCTGAACCTGGCTAAAGCCAGCAGAATCTTAGTTCCCAGTGGGCCAGCAGAGGCTGCCATTGGCCCGATTGCCCTGAACTCTGCATCTGGCATTCCTATGGATGGCGGTGGAGGGCGGGGGATACTGAGCTGCACCCTCGCCTAAACTTTGCCATGTCAATGACTCGGCATAACTGGATTTGCCTCTTTCTGCCTTAATTTCCCAGCCTAAGACTCCAATTATCTGCAAAGCCAGAGCCCCACATGAACTCCAGTCCTCAGTGAGCCCCTGACTGGTGATCACCATTCCACCCAAACCCCACTTGGGGCTGGGTTCTGTTCTCCATGTCCTCAAGCTACAGGCTGGGTTCCTGCCCTAAGCAGGGAAGATTGTCAGGAAATGACACTGCCTTTCTTCTGGCCTCAGAGATTGCTACTGCCTGGAGGCTACCTCTGTCCTACCTGTGAATGGCCCTGCTTGGACCCACCAGAGGCCTGCCCCACTCACTGGATGCTCCTTTCTCTGGGCTTCCACCTGACATGACCCAGATGCAGCTGTCCTAGCCTGCTGCTGGGGTGCCCATTCCCAGGTTTAAAGCTCTGGTTGGGTATTAGGAGGCTTTGGGCTGCAGGTAACAGAAAGCTAACTACAAGGGGCTTACACAATAGGAGTTTGACTCCAGAAGGTGGAGGTGGGGATGGTTCAAAAGCTGAAAAACCTACAGCCCAGACATCCAGGATCCAGGCACATTCCAGCTTCCCCCTTGGCCAGCCTCACCTCCATAGCTGCAGTGTCATCACCCAAGGCCATGGGTGGCTGGCACGGTCCAGGGCCATATGCCACATGGTGGTGGAAGGTGCAGAAGAGGAACATCTTCCCCAGTTTCTCTTTTTATTAGCAAAGAAACTCTTTCCCAGAACCCCTGAGAAAGGCTTCCCTTAACTAGAAAATGGAAGTAATTGACCCCGCTGGCCAGAACTGAGTCATATGAGCCAGTCACTGGAAAATGGAATGGAGTTTCATTCAGTTCTGAGCTCACCCCAAGAAAAGCAGCCTCCGACAGCAGAGAAGACATGGGGGTGACATGGCTACTGGGTTGCTTCTAGTACTTAACTGGAAGTTTTCTTGTTTGCAGTTTTGGTGCCAGAGCTCCTGGTCATAGCCCTTTGTGCCAAAGGAAACAATTTGACTTACTCCTCTCGGAATCCATTAGGGCTCTTCAGTGTAAGCAACATACGCTGACTTGAGATAACTTAAGCAAAGAGGGAATATATCAGAAGGATAATGAGAATCTTACAGAATTGACAGGAAGGCTGAAGAAGCAGACTCAGAAGAGGATCCAGGGCCCCTCCAGGGACCAGAAAACAGGAACTAATCAGAAGTGGTCTTGTCATGGCCACAGAGATGGAAGAATGAGCTCGCAGAGTCTGGGCCTGGCAAAGAGCATCTGAGATGCCTGGCTCAGGCTCATGCCCTCCCCTTGGTTGTGAGAAAGCAGGAAGCCCTGATTCACTGTCAACCAATACCAGGAGAGTTGATTTCCCCAAATGAAATCAGAATGCTATTGCCAAAGTGGGAAGAAGGGGTGCCAAGTGGGCAAAAGTCAACAAATGCCCACCACGGTAGCACATGGTGCTTGACCCAGAGACAGAGTAGAGATTGCCTGGCATGCCTTCCCATGTGGAGGTAAACAGTGCACAATCTCAACTGCATGGGGCTGGCCACTCAGAGCGGGAGGCACATGAGCACTCTCTCAGGTCCCCACAAAGGTAGTCCCTCCCTAATGTCACCCTGATAGGGTAGAGGATTCTATCGAATCCTTCTAGAGGCTCCCTGAGCACTCACCTGGGGGATGGCCCCTCCTGGCATCTCCCAGTGACTCTAGAAATTCTAACAAGTCTTCTGTTCATCAGCTACTGGTTTCAGCCCCAGAACATCCCTGAATCTTTCTTCAAGCCTGCATGAATTGAAGGTCAAACCCCAGGCTTACTGACCCCAACAGGCCAGGGTTCGGCCTGGCCAGGTCTATTGCTGCAGATAGCAAACCATTATGAGCATGTATTCATTAGGGCAGGTAAGGTGCTAAGCACTTGGCATGCAGTAAATCATTTTATTCTTCCAGCAACTCTATCATATATGGCTATCATTTTCCTTTTCTACAGATGAGGAAACTGAGGTTTAGAAAGAGTCAGTAACTTTCTCATGGGCACAGGTAATAAGTAGAAGAGCAGGATTCAAATCTGACCCCAGATCCCCCTCTTAGTGACTTCACTGTACCATCTACACCCCGCTCCCAATAGGCTTCTTGTTCTTCCCTCTTGGAATGAAAATGGATCCAAGACCTTGGTTCACATAGTTGTCCTCTAGGTGTATCCACCCACCAGAGACCCTCCTCACCTGTCCTAGTACCTGGACTTGAGCCTCAGCATTGGCCTTTTAAGAGCCTTTGAAGCTGCTCCAGAACTGCCATCTGAGAGAGAGTAAGTCCTTTCTTGTCGCACCCAAGGCCCTCCATGGAAGCATAATCATAAGTTGCACTTTTTAATTTTCACAACGAAATCTTGTCATTGCCCTCGTGGTAGTTCTGGTTTCTAGAGGACATGGCTCTGCCTTCTGTGGGTAGCAGAGTATCCTTTGCTTCTCCTGCCAGTGCCCTCGACTTGGCAAAAGACCAGGGATGCAGCAGGTGCCCTGGGGATGGTCTAATGCAGCAGTTCACCAGCTGGGCTCCAAGAAGCCCCAGAGGTCCTGCAGAACCCCTTCAAAGGGCAGCCCCAGGGGAGCTGAGGGGAACAGAATGAAATATATCCAGCTCAGCTTCCACCAGAGCACCCTGCCTTTATCTGTCTTACACACAGATCTGCAATTTAAGGGTTATTTTCTAAGAAAAGATTCTGTGGCTAAAACTCACTGGTCAGCTAGGTACATTGATGCTTTTTTCTACACAATTCTGCAATGTTTTCCTTGAACTGAGCTCCTGTGTCACCCTGGCCACTAAGAGAATTGCCTTTACAGAACCATAGCTTAACATTCTTTCTTTGACATTGTTAGAGAACCAATAATCAGGACTTGCTGTCTCTGTGGGCAACACCTCAGCACATCTGCAGAACAGTAGAGAAAGTTGTCCATTGTGTTGCTTAGAAACTCCTTGAAACAAAGACCCTGGTGACTAATTCCTCTCCAAAATCTGGGCCAGGAGAGTTTGACTTTCCTAGCTTCCTGGTCCCCTCCTACTGCCAGACAATTAAAACCCATCTTTCCTCTTTACTGTGGCCACTAATATGCTCAGAGCATATTCAGCTAGGCATCTCTCTTTTTAAAATACATGTATTCCAGCCTGGCACGGTGGCTCATGGCCTGTAATCCCAGCACTTTGGGAGGTGGAGGTGGGAGGATCACCTGAGGTCAGGAGTTCAAGGCCAGCCTGGCCAACATGCTGAAACCCCTCCTCTACTAAAAATACAAAAATTAGCCAGGTGTGGTGGTGTACACCTGTAATCCCAGCTACTAGGGAGGCTGAGGCAGGAAAATTTCTTGAACCTGGGAAGCGGAGGTTGCAGTGAGCTGAGATCACACTTCAGCTTGGGCAATAGAGTAAGACTCCATCTCAAAAAAAAAAAAAAAAGTAAATAAATAAAAATAAAACACATGTATTCGGACACAACAATAAGAACAATAAACACCGGGAATCCTAAAAGGGGACAGGGAGGAAAGGGGGAAAGGGTTGAAAAACTACCTGTAGTGTACTATGTTCACTACTTGGGCAATGAGATCATTTGAAGCCCAAACCTCGTATGACAAAATATACCCATGTAACAAACTTGCACATGTACCCTGATTTGTCCTGCAGGCTGTCAACCTCTGATATAGCTGTACCCTAGTTTTCAACGGTAGGTTCACCCTTTCCATGTGTTTGCACGGTCGTGTCCCAATAAAACTTTATTTACAAAAACAGGCTAGCAGTTGGATTTGTCCTACAGGCTGTCAACCCCTGATATAGCTGTACCCTAGTTTTCAGTGGTGTGTTAGCCCTTTCCATGTGTTAGCACTTAGATTTGCTGTCGGTATTCAATGTCTCAGTATTAGAAGTAAGACCGCATGGAACTTGCTTAGAATTTTTTTTCTTAGACTGTCTTCCTGGGAATTGGGATGACGACGCCCAGAAGTGTGGATATTTGTGAGGCAAAGTTCTTGATGCACACTCTGACGCTGCCTTTCAAACGCACTCTGTCTATTTTCACTACCAGCAGCGATGTGAGAGCACCCATTTCCTCACACCCCGTGAGCGCCAGACAGTGTTCTTCCAAACACTGGCTTCCAGCACCCCCTGCTCCTTTACATCTGCTTTTGCTTTTGTCCAGTGTTTTGAGCCTCGATCTGCACTTTTGTTCCTTAATCTTCCTCACATCCTTTTTGGAAGTAGGTAAGATACAAGCAAACAAGTTTCTGGGTTTTATAGGTCTGTCATCCTGGGGTCAAGTTCAGGGAGTGGAAGGAGCCAGGGAGAAGCAGAGGCCTGAAGATCCAGTGTGGACGGCGCAGGCTGGTAGGGCTGACAGCTGTCCTTGTCTGCTGGATGGAGAACACCCTCTGCCAGGGGTACTGAGGGAACTTCCAGAGGCTGCATCATTATGGGCCAGGCCAGGGTGGGGAGATGAGAGCATCTTGGAGAGAAAGAAACAACATGGTGGGAAGGGAAGGAAGTGAGTTTTGGCATCAGATGGGCACAGGCGTCCATCCAGGCTGCATGAGTGAGCCTGGACACGTTCTCTTGCCTCTTTGAATTACCCATTTTGTCATCTGTAAAGGGCATTAAAAAGGTCAACTGCACAGAAGTGTCATGAGGGTTCAATGTGAGCCTTTATACCAGAACCTCACACAGTGCCTGGGCACGTAGAAGGACTTGATGTGTCTTTGTTAAATTGAATTACCTTGCATACCACTATCTTAGGAGCAGTGGGAAATTGATAATATGAATATTTTTAAAAAGAGTCTATGAATCCAGTGCCCACCACATGGTAGGCTCTAAAATAGTAATTGATGGGTGAATGAATGCATGGAACTTTGAAGTCAAACAGCTCCAGCTTTGTCATTTACTAGTTCTATGATCTTCACAATGCCTTTCCCTCTGTATGGTTCAGCTTCCTTTTCTGCAAAATGGGTCTGATGAACAAGGATATTGACATGTGCTCACAGATAAGGAAACAGACATGGGCAGCTAAATGGTTTGACCAGGGTCTCATGGCTGGTGTGTGGCAAGATTCAAGTGCTCACCACAGGCTCATTGTGAAGTCTAAACGAGGCAAAGAATTCGCTTCTGGCTCGATGGATGTTAGCTCCTCCCCATAGGCAGGACAGGCTGCCAGCCTTGGGATCTTAGTGGGGGAAACAGACTAAAGGAAGGGTCTGTAGCCACCACAGGGACTGGGACTGACTCAGAGGCAGCTGCATGCAGGCTGCTAGTTGCTGGCACTGGCGCTTGCAAGGAACTCTTCTAAGCTGATTCTCTGGAGACCACCTTTCCCAGGAGCCCATTTCCCAAGCAGCTGTCTCGCCTCCACAGAGCCCAGTTCATGCTGAAGCCAAATAGAGGATTTGCCTTTTCATAGCAGCCTTTTGGCCTAGAAGGTGGAGCCTGGGCTATACAAATGAGTCCACCCCTGGTGAAGGCCCCCAAAGCCCCTGACAGGGAGAGAGCCGTAGAAGCAATGCTTAGCACAGAATGAGTTGGCCTGTAGGATGAGCTGCTGTTGATCCTGTAAGCTCATTGTTCCTGTGGCTGTGGATTGGGCCAAGGTGCAGGAAGCTTCACCTCCTGCATATGACATTTAATCCACCCAACATCCCTTCAAGGTAGGTGTGAGTATTCCCATTTTACAGATGAGGATACTAAGGCAAGTACGAGAGGTAAGTATACAACCAGTGAGTGACAGAGCAAGAGTGAGGACTTGAATTTGAGTGTCTGACTCTAAAACCTGTGTTTCTAACCATGAGTCACATTTACTGCCAGTTGGTGGACAGGCCTTTGAATCCTGGAATCACGAATCTCCTCCCGCCTGGATCTGTGAGCAAGGAACTGGGGGACTCCAGTTTCTTTGGGGCCAGAGCTTCAGCTATTCTTTTGCCTTGCCCAATAATACTTAAGCATAGATATTTAATAATACTTAAAGCATAGATATTTACTTCTTTACAGAAAGTATTTTATCCATTCAACAATCCAATAAATGTTTATTAGGGATTTTTTATGTGCTGGGTCTTATGCTAGATGCTGGAGATACATCACAAATAATAATTACAACTAATCCTTACTATGCACCAGGCACTGTTCTAGGCATTGTACATGGATTAGATCACTTAATCCTCACAACAACCCTATAGATAGCTATTATCCTTTCTTTATCGAGGAAGAAATTGAAGCACAGAGATGTTAAGTAATTTGCCCAGGGTCCCACAGCTATTAAGTATCAGAATCAGGATTCGGACGCATGCAGTCTGGGATCAGAGTTCATACATTTACCTGCCCCCACACTGTTAGGGCTCTCATCGTCTCTGCCCTTCTGGAATTTAGAGTCTTTCTTTGCCAACAGTCATGTTAAAATAACACACACAAAAATTTAATTCAGTTTTGTTCGCTGAGAATCAAGAAGGAATGATCCTGGATTTGTAAAGTGCTTGACATCAACAGGACCAGCAGGAAGGAGTCAAGATCATGAGCAGAACCTTGGTCCATTTCCCACTGTGGCCTTGACAGCTGAATGTCCTTTGTCAAGCCTTGTCACCTCTCTGGGCCTTCATCTCTTTACAGAATGGATTGTCAGTAATGTACCTATTCTCTTCTTCCCAAAATTTTCATGGAGACTAAATGAGGTGGCAGATGGAAACAAGATTTCACAATAGGAAAAAGCACTGGGCAAGGGTTTGTTATTCAAAGTGAAAATTGGGTGTCAGTGTGATGAATAAGTGAGTGAATGAATGAATGAATGAATGGTCCTAGCAGTCCTGCAGCTTGGCTCCATGGGTGACAAAGAGCTCCCTTCAGGACATCTGTTGGGGTTTTTCAGGGTCCTAACAAGGCTCTTTACCCTTGACCATGCCCCTTGAGTTATTTTGCACTTGATTTGTGTGAACCTCCAAAACTGTTTTAGCAAACATTTATTAATGTCTGCTGGGAGACCAGCCTTGTGCTAGACTCTGTAGGGAGACAGAAATGAATTTTCAATGGCTATGCCCCTAGGGGCTCACAGGTCAGGAGGAGAAATTATATTAATAATAATGGTAATAATAATAACAATAACATGAACAATAATAACCTGTAATATCTGAGCATTTTCCACATGAGGGATGTTGTATTGAGGTTTTATGTACATCAGTTCATTTAGTCATTACAGGTCAATGAATTACTAAAAATACAGCTCCCATTTTACATATGGGGAAACAAATTCAGAGAGGTTAAATAACTTACCTAAGTTCACACAACTCCGAAATTGCAGAGCTGGGCATGAACCAAAGAAAGAAAATATGGATACAAATAACTCTATTATAAAGTATTATAAATGTGGATACAAATAACTCTATTATAAGGTATTATGAATGTGGATACAAATAACTCTATTATAAGGTAGAAACTGCTGTATACCCTAGTAGAGAGACAAGGAAAGGCTTCTGAAGGTTCAGGAAGAGAAGGGAAGCAAGATGGTGCTGGTGGTGCTGCTGCTGTTGTTGATAGTAATGACGTTGATGTTGATGGGGATGATGATAATCCTTGGGTGCCCGTTTGTTGAGCTTCTGCTTTGTGCCAGGCTCTTACCTGGGTGCTTTCTACTATCTCATTTACCCCTCATAACAACTTTCCAATGTCAGTTACATCTGCATCTTGCTCTTGAGGACTCAGAGCTGGAGGAAGACCAGATGGCCTCCCTAAGGGCACCTGGGCTAAGCTTAAGTGTACCTCACTGCAGAGCTGCAGCTCCTTCCTGAACCAGGATCCCTAACCTTTGAACCAGCGGGCTGGGCATCTCAGAGATGCTCCATAAATGTCTGTTGAATGAATGAATACTGAATGAATGGATCCCCAAGGGCTCAAAGCCTTAAGCCCAGAAGACATAAATAACATGTCTCAAATGAGTATGTGTCCAACTGTAATTTAAACATATGTAGTGGTGCTGTAATTACTAAAATACAAGTTAATTGCAAAGCATTAGTTCATTGTAACTTTTGTACTGTTTATTTTCTCAATGAGAAGATAATAGGTATATAGTTACCATCAGGAGGAGTTTGGAGAAATACTTTCATACAAAGAGAGGTCATTGTGCCGAAAATGGTAGGAACATTCTGCCATCCTGCATGGCTTAACCAAAGTGCTTTGCCCAGCACCTGGCACAGAGGTCACTTGGAGAAGGGAGGCAACCCACCAGCCTGTGGCATTTGTCCTGGGTCTACACCCGCCTTTCTTACTGGATCTAGGCTGTTACACTCAGAGACTTCACCTGACGCCAGCATCTAACAACCTTCCCAAATGGCAATGCTTGCATGAATGAATGAATAATGAAAGCAAGAATGAGTGAATGACAATGAACGGTGCTTAGGGAACCCACAAAGGGTGTTTTCCCCGAGGAGTGTTTGAAAGTGGGAGTTCCTCCAGCCTCAGGCCTGAACACAGGACCAGCATAACTGTGGGGTTCCCAGGGGCAGACAACTTGTGACTTTCAGCTCTGTACTGGGATTTTGAGACTGTGGTTTCATCCCCAGGGACCTGATCTTGACCTTGTCATAACCATGTTGGAGAAGGGGTGGTGGCTGGGGCCTTGCTTTCAGCAAGGCTGTGCTCTCCATTTTTGGATGCATTTTTCAAACTCAGATGAAAGTTGACAGATGGCGGTGGCATAATATTCTCACTTTCTCTACTTCCCACAGGCCTCCCTCCAACACAGCTCTCCAAGCTTTAGAAATCTCTGACACATCTCGACCATGAGACCACGGCTGGCTTTTGGCAGGTGAGCCCTCCCCATCCCTCATCACACCACAGGACACAGGGCAGTTTCAGCATAGCCCAAAGGCCACTAGGCTGTGTTTTGAGGCCAGGAGGTAGACAGGAATGACCTCAGCCTCGGGCAGGAGAATGGAGCCCCACATGCTACCGAGACTTCAGGAAAAAGCCACCCAAATGTCCCAAGTTCTGCAGCTGGCATTTCTGCAAATGGCAGCATATGGTCATGGGAGAGTCCTGGGCCGGGAGCCAGGGGAAATGCTTCTGACCCCAGGCCTGCCTTTATTGCTCAGGAAAATCTCATGCAAGTGCCTCCTTTCTGGGTCTCTGTTTCCTGGTCTGCAAAGTGAGGGAGTGGGACTTGGTGGACCCAGCAGGGCTCAGGCCAAGGCCATGGGCTCTGGGGAGGACAGTAGGGCTGACTCTGCAGCTGTGTACCACATCCTTAGAACTCAGTCTTCTGTTTGATTGTTCCATGGACTTTACAGCCACAGAGATCCTGGACTGGGCTGTGTGTTCACCATATATGTGTGTGTGTGCATTTTGGGGAGGGGCCTGTATTCCTCCTAGTAAACACTGCTGGAAGTCAAACTCAGATGCAATCACCAGCCCCGTGCCTGCCCTCTTATGACCTTGTCATCAGGACATCATTTATTGCCTGTTGTGCTCTATCCTCTGTGCTGGGCACTGAGGCACAGAGATGAACAAATCATGGCATTGTCCTCAAGAAGCTTCTGCTCCAGTGGAGGAGATCGACGTGCAAATAGCCACAGAACAGCAAAACCTGTGAAGGCAGGAGGGCTCTATTCTTTCAGGGTTTGGTTGTGGGGGTAGTTCAAGGAAGACAATTTGAAGGTGACACTTGAACTGGACTTTGAAGGATGAATAGAAGTTCACCAGGTGAAAAATGGAAGAAGAGCATTCTAAGCCAAAGGGACAGCAAGTGGAGCAGTGGAGTCGCTGGGATGCAGGGCCCAAGAGGAGGAGGGTGGGAGTGAGGCCAAGAGAGCAGCAGGACTCTGAAGGTCACCCAGGAGCTTGGGCTGGGTCCTACACAAGCAGGGAAGGGAGACAGTCAGCCCTGTGGTTCTGAGAGAGGCCCCTAGCAGGGTGTGGGAGGGCGGGGAGGAAGGTGGTGGGGAGGCCTGAGATGAGAGGAGGTGCACATGTCAGAACCTAAAGAACATCAACAGGGGCCCGGGGCAGAACACCGCGTGCTGAAGTGTCTGTGACCTCAGCTGTCACAGACTCCACCATCCCTCTGCATCCTTTCAGGTCCCCGGGGCCCCATCCTGCGTTGGGCTGCCACTCCGGCCACAGGACTGCTTCTCTTCTGCTCTTCCAGCTCCCACTCACTCTCCTCCTTTCCTGCCCCTGAAGGACAATAGGCCACCCCCTCCTGGGCAGCAATTTCGTAAGAATTCAATGCTGTTCCCAAGGCCCCTAAAGACTTCTTTTGATAGCAAGGTTGTCCTAGAGTAGTTTCTGTGTGGTGGGTAAGAACTGGCAATTTTATGGTTTTACAGTTTCCTCTCTTGGTAGAACTCAGAACACTTTCACACCTGTTGTCTCACAGGAGTGTAGAAAGAGTAGGTTCTGGGGCCAAAGAGAGCCTTGCTGCAACCCTACCCCATGCCTCCTTTGAGGAGCAGTGGAACCGTCAGAGCCTCAGGAGGGCCTCTCTGTATAGAACACCCACCTCCCGCAGTGGTGCCAGAGTCAAATGCAAGAGCTCGAGCGAGAAGCCAGCACGGTGCGCACCACGTGGTCAGCACTTACTTTCAGGGCTCCCCTGCCAACTCAGCCCTGCGATGGAGTGGGTGGCAGCTGATGGGCAGGGCTGGCCTAGAGCCACTTATGAGTTTTGGGTTCAGAAGGTCGTGTGAGCAGTCAGCATGCGTGCCTTAACGGGAGGTCAGGCCAATGGGCTTGACTTTCCTTTGAAAAGTGCGCTCAGCAGAGCTTTCCTGACACCCCTCTGATCCTGGCATTGGTGGACGCTAGGGGCCCAAACAAGAGCAAGTTTGTGCCTTCTCCAGAAGGTGCACATAGAGGAATAGCCACACACTGAGAGCAGGAGCAGCCCCACAGGCCCAGGGCAGAAACAAGAGAAGCCCAGGAGAGAGGGAGCGACATTTGGTGGGGGCTGTGGCTAGAAGAAGCATTGTGGGGGTGGAGCAAGGAGTGCTGGCACCCAAAGGATCCATGGGAGTTCTCAGCTCAGCAGGGGGAGGGCATGGGGCCCCAGTGGAGAAAGGCATGGCATGGGAAACACCAGGGTGTGTTGGGGTGTCAGTAGTTGGTGTTTTCGATATCCTGCCCAGCAGAACTCCCTGTCACAGAGAAGCATTCATGGAAGCTTAGCACACAGCCCCCTCATCAACTTGATTCTCATCGGGAAGGTCACACCCAGGGTCAGGCCCCACAGTTCAAGGGCAACATTGATGAGCTCCATGATAAGACCAGATAGGCAACCTCTAATGCCTCTAAGACTTTTCTCGATTGGAGTTGAGGGCACACATTAGCTGCAAATGGTGACATAATCCTGGTGATGTTATAACATCTGTGCTGGGTGCTGGGATAGAGATGAATAAACTCAGTCCCTACCCAGGTAGAGACAAGGAGGGAACAGGGCCTCAGACACCTGTACTGCATGCTCATCAATGCTCTCATGGAGGGGTGTTCAAAGTGCTATGGGACGGTAGAGGAGGTAGCAGCCAGAGGAGAAAAGCAGGGTGGGCACCATAAGGAGGGAATCTGCACCAGAGGGTAATGATGAGAATGTTTATAGCAACTGGGGTTTATTGAGCACTTACTACATGCCAGGCACTGTTCTCTAAGAGCTTTACACAGATGTACACTCCACCTGCACTAGTCTATGAGGCAGGTGCTGTTTTCATCCTCTTTTACAGATGACAGCTGATGCACAGAGAGACTGTGACTGGCCCAAATGCACAGGGCTATGAAGTGGCTTAGCCAGGGTGAGCCTAGCCAGTCTGACCCCAGAGTCTATGCTTGAATGACCCTGGGTAGCCTTTCTCTGAGCACTAGAGGCACCTACAGGGTTGATACTATATCTTTTGCTCTAGCACCTAGCAGGCCCTCAATTAAAATGTGTTCACCAATAAGAATGCACAAATGCCTGGATGAACTGGGCCCTGGAAGACTGAGGGCAGCATATGGGGATAGAGGTGGCACTCGAGCAGAGGGAGGAACTGGAGCAAAGGCCTCAGATCAGGGCATCTGGCGTTGCTGTGTGGTGCTGCCCCTCCCAAAGCACTGGAAGACTGAGAGTTTAGACAGCAGCCTCTCCAGCCAACTTCCTCCCCTTCCCCTGTCCCAAAGGCCTGGCACCTGCCAGCCAGTCCTACCTTGGGATTTGCTGTGCCCTTTGTTCCCCCACGTCATGATTTGTTACCCGTCCTCTCCAAGGTTCCCATGGGTAGATGACCATGACCCCCCAGAGGTAAGGAAGGCGTGCACCTAGAGGGGCTCAGGAAAGAATTCAAAACTCAGTCCCTTAAGAGGTTGCTTTCGGAATGTTTGAGACTTCAAGGAGTGGGGTGTTTTTGTTGTTGTTTTGTTCTGTTCTTTTTTCAAAGGCCCTTCCTTTCCTGAAGCTCAGTGGGCTGTGGGTGGAAAGCTAGGATTGGGATTTGGCTCTGTGGCTTCTGAACTGGTCATCTTTGAGTGAATCAGTTCACTTCTCTGTACCTCAGTTTCCATCTCCATTAAGTGGGAATAAAACCAACTACAGAATTAAGTGGGACAAGGCTTGGGGAAACTCCAGTGCAACACCAGCCTCAGTGAAAATCTGCCTCTCTGCTTCCTGCTTTGCTCCTGGGGCCTCCGTCTCCTCCGTACAATGTGGGATTGGGAAATGTTGATCTTTAACACCAGCCAGCCGCATAAATATATTCACATACACATAGATACCACCTGTCATAAGCATATGCAATTTAATCATTTTATATATTTCATGGGAATATGTAACATAGCATCTTATTGTGTATTCTTCTGATTACAAAAGTAATACGTATGTATTGAGAAAATTTTGAAAAGTAGAGGAAAAGAACTCACTACTATTCCACATCCATGACTGGGCTATTTAGTAAATTCCTCTTCCACCTCTTTTTCTATGCACATACACAGATTTTTTTTTTTAATTAGGATTATACTCTGCATTCTATTTTTTAACTCAAGCTGGGCTATTGAACCAGGCTGCTGCACAGGGCTGTCGGTCTCCGTGTCTCGGAGGAACAAGAGGCAGCAGCTGCCACAGCTGTTTGGTGCCCATCTGCCGCACTCCTGCCCGGGTGGCTGCTTGGAGGCATCTGACCTTCGGATGTTCAGTGTGTCTGGCGGGTGCACATCTGACACTAATTTTAGCTTGGCCTCTCAGGCTCACTGGCCTTGGGGCCTGCACATAATGAGCGCCTTACGTAGACAGCTGCCAACAGTGCAGGAAGAAGCATCCCACCTTAAAATGTTCCTCATCACCCGCCAGCACTCTGCTCTTAGAGAACAAGCCAGTTCCCTGTTCCTTCTCCCACCAGGAAGGGGCTGCTGTTGACGTCTGTGGCCCAGCAGGCTGTGCCCCGTGGGCAGGTGGCCCACCAAACACATGCGAGATTGCTTCTTTGGATGGGGTCATGTTTTTACAGGACAGGCTTTGATTGGAGCTGGAACAGCTGAGAGAGACTTCCCGAGACATTGCAGGCTGTGGGGCATCTGAAATGCCCTCGGGGGTGTGGACTGAGCTTCAGGTGTCTCACCCTGATGCCTCACATTTGTCAAGTAGGTACAAATGTACAGTGTCATTTGATACCCCATTTTGTCCTGAAGACAGCCCTGTGTATTAGGTGGCAGTATTCCCATTTGACAGATGAGGCAACCGAGGTTGAGATGGGGAAGTCATTTGCTGGAGGTCACACAGCAAGATGGTGGCAGGGACTTGACCATGGATGTGGGTCTCTCACTCCAAGCCCAGGGCTCTTTCTGTTCATCAGCACCATAGGTAAGCAGCTCATCCAGGGCCATAGCCATCTGCTGTGACTCCTTATGTTGGGATTATTTGTCCAAAATGGAAACGCTTTAATTTTCACCTGAGAAAGAGTTCACGTTTATTGAAAACAAATATACCTAGTTGGTCTGTTTCTAAAGCACAAATCTAACCATGGCAGGCTCTTCCTTCAAAATGTAGGGCATCTCCCTCTGCCCACAGGATGAAGCCCGTATGCCCCCACCTGACATCCAACCTCCACAGCCTGCAGTGGGCTGACCCCCCAAATCTGGGCACCCTCAGCATTAGAGATCTCTATTGTGGCTCTTGGGCAGGGTTGGGGGTTTTCTTTGTGATTCACCTGCTGATCGGAATGGAGCTGCACGAAGCAGGAGGCTCGTAGGCTGCTCATCCCCATGTCCCTGAGGCCTGCACTGGGCCAGGCACAGAGTCAAGTCCAGTAAATGTATTGGCCCCCAACCCATGGTCCTTCATGAGAAACCTGAGCTCTAATCTAGGCTTACAAATAAGCTGAGGCCTGCCCAGCCTCTACCAGCCCGATAAGGAAGCGGCTGCTTGGCGGCACTCCTAGGAGGCGCCTGCAGGGCTGTCTAAAAGCCGCAACCCCCTGGGCAGGCAAGGGGGAGGACTCCGGAGGGCCATCTCCAGATGGAGACCAACATCCCGCCTCCATGGTGAGTCCTCCACCTCCCCCATCCCTCCACTCCCCAGTCCCATAGCAACCATAATGCCTGTATGATGTGCCCCCTGCCTGACAGTAGCTCTTTGACTTAAGCTCTTTAGGAATGATTTACAGAAGCGGCATCATACAGCTCTGGGGGAAACAAGTTTTCTAGGGACTGTCTTGTTTAGTGACAGCAGGACCCTTGCTGTTTGACTCTGTACAGCATTCCCCTCTGGGCCACAGCCCCTCAACCTCCCAGCCTCTGGTGGTCTGGAAGTTATTATAGGAGAGGCAAGGTTTTTAGAGTCCCACAGCTCTGGCTTCAGCTGCCCCTACCACTTACTAGGTAGGGTTACACCTCTCTGAGACTCAGTTTCCTCATTTGCAAAATGGGACTAGTGATCCCAACTTTCAGGGTGTGGTATCTTATTGGTAAAAGTCTAGCACAGCGACAGGCACATGGTGAATAATTATATTCCTTCTCCCGGAGGCCTTTTAGGGCCTGAGAGCCTGCCTGAGAAATGCTCTGTTGCTTGGTGAGGGTGGCAGTCTCTGGGGACAGGTGTTGGGGCATGTTGCACATGACACGCAGTCTAGTAGTGAGCCACTTCTCTCATTCTGACACATTCTTGGGGGTTTAGCCAAGGACAAATCTTTTGTTTTCTAATGAAAGCCTATGAAAGAGGGTTTTTGTAACTGATTCATTTCATTTCACAATCAGCTTTCCAGGAGGATGTCTTTCATTCACTTGTTCATTCATTCACCCTGCACATATCTCCCGAGCCCCCACAACCTGCCAGGTGTGGTAGGAAATGTACAAATAGGCCATGCAAGGACCCTGCCTTCAAGGGGCTCACTGTCTAGGCAGTAATTATAATTCTGGGTAAAAAAGTGGAGTGGGGCACACAAAAGTCAGAGTGCTGAAAGGGGAGAAATTAGAAAAGATTCCTGCAGGGCTGAGTAGAAAAGCTTTCACCAAGAAGGTGGTACCAAAATAAGGCAGTTAGAAAGCATAGAGGGAAAAAGACTTCATTCTCCAAAGAAATAAAAGCATAAAATTATGAAGAATCAACTGAAGAAGGTATTATAAATTGTTCTATAAATAAAATTGAATCTCAAAATCCCCCCAAAAAATTGTTCATAAAATGGTTACGAAGTATATCTGGAAAAATAAACATGGACGAATGGCCTAGAAAAAGTCAGTGTTGGTACAGAGAGAGACCTGTGGCTCAAGGAACAGAGAGCCCAGAAGTAGATATCAGTGTGCGTGAGGCTTAGTATGTGAATGCATGGCATCAAGAATTAGAGATGAAAATGCAGGTGATTGCTGTTGTGTTCTAAAGACAACCAGCGAGCTATTTGTAGGGAGGGAAGGGAGTGCAACTGGCTCCCTACCTCAGTTCCTACACCAAAATAAATTCCAAGGAGATTAAAAAACATGAAACCGTAATGATACTAAAAGAAAGACAACGAGGGAATATTTATGTCATACCGGAATGATGAATGCCTCCTTACATGTAATATCAAATCCAGAAACTGTGAAGGAAAACAATTAAAAACCCTATGGGCAAACACCCCACCGTAATCAGGTTAAAGGATGATAACAAAATAAGAAAAGTATTTCAACATAGGCATGATGGGTGAAAGGTTAGCAGCACTAATACCCAAAGAGCTCTTGTAAGCGAAGTATTAGATAAAGACAAATTGCCAGCGGAAACATGGGCAGAGGCTATGAACAAGCAATTCACAAACGACCAAATACAGAGCATAGAAAGCATGTGAAGAGTCGTCACCCAGGGGCAGAGGATGCACATTAAACAATCAAAGTGTCCTTCGGGGGCCGTTTCAAAGAATGAAAATACTTGGGGAAATGCAGAATGAGGAACAGGAACACCGGAACACTGTTTAGTGGGTCACGAATTGATACACATTTTCTGGAGGGGAGTTTATATGTCAATACTTTCAAATGTCCCTACCTTCCAACTCGGTAGTTCACTTCTAAACAAGTATCCTAGAGTGCCCAGGATTATGTGTGTAGGAAAGCAGCAGAGCATTGGTTAAGAGTGTGGAGTCTGAGATCAGAATGACCTTGTTTCAAGCCACCTGGCCCTAAAAAAGTTCCTTAACATCTCTAAGCATCAAAGTCCTCATCTGCAAAGTGGGCATAGTAGTGCCACTTTCATAGGCTTGTGGCAAAGCTTAGATGAGATAACACTTATAAAACTCTTAGCAGAGGCTTGGGCCCCTACTAAGTGCTGAATAAATGCTAGCTCTTTTATTATTACCAATAAGGATGTTCATCATAGTATTGTTTGTAATAGCAAATAATGGGACGCAACCAAATTGCCCATCAATAGGGAGCTACTGGTTATTCATCACAGAAATGTGCACAATGATGCAGCCCTCTGAGGACCCATATTTATGAAAATGGAAACACGCCTTTGACATATTAACATATGATTTTTTAAAGTATCAAAAGGGTATGGGACATCCATTCCAAATTGCACAGAAGCATACATCCATGTATCTAGAAAAATGTCGTTGATCCTTGTTATTCACAGTAGGTATGTTCTATAAAGTCCTCACAAACACAGAATTAGCAAATACTGAACTGTTGCTCCCGGGAGAACTACAGCAGGAGATTCCTGCAAGCCTCTGGTGACAACGTTTTTGTCAGCTGATCAATGTATAACCTTGTTTTATGTGTGTTTCTGTTTTAACATACCTTATTTAACATAGATTGTGGATTCACTAATATTGAACTTAGGGCCAGTAGCACCATAAGTCCTCTCTGAACAAAGCTTACCTAACACGGCGTTTCCTCTGTAAGGCGCGCAGTAGCTCCCCTGGGCTTGGGAACACCGGAAAGCACTTCAGCTCTGTATTTGGAGGCCATTTGAAAAAGTAAAATCACCAAACAAAAAGTGCAAAACTGTGAAAACTGTCCATAGTGTCCTTTTTGTGGACACTTGTTTATCGTATGGGATCTGAAACTAGAAGACAGAAGGTCGCCTCATTCAGCCTCATCTAGGAGCACACACGTTAGGCGACACAAAATTTTCACCACGCTGGGCTCAGTGGCTCGCGCTTGTAATCCCAGCACTTTGGGAGGCTGAGGCAGGTGGGTCGCTTAAGGTCATGAGTTCAAGACCAGCCTGGCCAACATGGTGAAACCCTGTCTCTACTAAAACTCCAAAAATTAGCTGGGCATGGTGGCACAGGCCTGTAATCCCAGCTACTCAAAAAGCTGAGTCAGGAGAATCGCTTGAACCTGGGTGGTGGAGGTTGCAGACAGAGCAAGACTCTATCTCAACAAAAAAAACAAAACTTCACCACTCTGCACATCCACAAATGACTATGAATGTAAGTATTGATTTGGAGGTTACAAATAAATTTGATCAAGTAGAAAAATTTGCAAATACAGAATCTATGAATAATGAGGATTGACAGTATCTAAAAAGATAGTGTCTTCGTTCATTCAGGTTGCTATAACAAAATACCATAAACTGAGTGGCTTAGAAAAACAGAAGTCTATTTCTTACATTTCTCAAGGCTGGGAAATTCAAGATCAAGGCAGATTCATGATCAGATGAGGCTCTACTGTCTGATTCATAGGTGTTACCTTTTTGCTGTGTCCTCAAATGGTAGAGGGGATGAGAGGTCTTTCTTTGGCCTCTTTTATAAGGGTACTAATCCCATTCATGAAGATTCTGGCCCCAGAACCTAATCACCTCCCAAAAGCCCCACCTCCTAATACTGTCACCTTGATGGTCAGGATTTCAACATATGAATTTTGGAGGGATACATACATTCAGGCCATAGCAGATGGTCATGTCAGTAGTGAGTCAGGATTTAAGGGGATTTTTTTCTGTCCCTCTTTATACTGATAATGCTTTAACTTTTTACAGTGGGTACATATAATATGATCAGTCAAAGCAATAAAGCTATTTTTAATCTAGAAAGAAAACTTGTTATTGATGGCACTCCATTGTCAAGATAAAAATCCATACTCATTAGAATAATATAGTTAACACTTTTATGTATTGTTTGCTATGTGCCACACAGACTTCTAAGCCCTTGACATATATTAATTCATGTAATGGAGTCTTCTCACCAAGAAACTCCATGAGATAGACTGTATTATTATCCCCATTTTATAGTTGAGGCAAAGAGAGGTCAGATAACTTGCTCAAGGTCACAGCCAGTAAGGGGCAGAGCCCAGGTTTGAACCCAGGAAGTCTGGCTCCAGAATCCATGCTTTCTTTTTTTGTTGTTTTTGTTTTTGAGATGGAGTTTCACTCTTGTTACCCAGGCTGGAGTGCAATGGAGCGATCTCAGCTCATTGCAACCTCCTCCCCCTGGGTTCAAGCGATTCTCCTGCCTTGGCCTCCCGAGTAGCTGGGATTACAGGTGCCTGCCACAACACCTGGCTAATTTTTGTATTTTTAGTAGAGACGAGGTTTCACCATGTTGGCCAGGCTGGTCTTGAACTCCCAACCTCAGGTGATCCATCCACCTTGGCCTCCCAAAGTCCTGGGATTACAGGTGTGAGCCACCGCGCCGGGCCAGAATCCATGCTTTCAGCCAACAATATGTAAGTGTGCTCAGTCCCAAGCCTGGCACAGGGCTCTGGAGATGCCCAGGAGGATCTGACCAGGCTCCTGGCCCAAGGCACTTCTGGTCTAGGTTGAAGACAGTGGCAAGGGTGCACCAGGCACTTCAGGCTCGTGGAAGCGGGGTGCTCCCCATCCCAGCCTGAGGACTCAGAGAAGGCATTGCTAGCCCAGCATTCAGTGTCCCCATAGTCTCCTGCCCTTCTTTCTCACTTCTTTGCAGGCACACCCTCCCACCAGGGTGCCCCTGCCATACCCAGCCATCCCCTGCCCCTTGAGCCAGCCATGTCTCTCAGACAAGGCTCAGCTCAAACGCCATCTTCTTTCTCTGACCATCAGGAAGAAGCAAGGGCTCCTTCCCCTGACCTCCCAACAGCTGATTCCTCTCTGTTTTGGAACTTTATGGTTATTGTCTTTCTACTCACCTGTCCACACTCCCCCGCCATAAGCTGGTGTCAGAAACCTTTTATTCCCAGCACCCAACACAATCCTTGCACATGTTATCCAGCAATACAAGTGTATTGAATGAAGAAATGAACAAACATGTGGAAGTATCTAAGATCTGAGACTCCCAAAGACCTAGGCACACGAGATTGTGGCAAAGTAGTTGTTGAAGGCTGCCAAGGCCCCGGAGGACCCTGGAGGGCTGAGCTGTCTGGCTAGAAGCCTCTGTCACCAGGGGACTGGGAGGCGGAGCCGACAGGCTGCAGTGCCAACATTAGCCAGGGTGCTCTTTCTGCGGCTTCTGAAGCACCCCCACCCTAGTGAGAAAGACTAAGAAAGGTCCCATTCAACTTGTCTTGGCACTTCTAAGGGAAAGGATGGGGTTTGGATTAGCTGGGCCAGGGACATCTTTTCTAAAATAGCTTCATGCATATTCAGCTGCTCCCTGAAATAGTCGGGCAGCTATTTTCAGCAGCTTCTACTCAGATGCCCACACATAATGGCCTCTACCTTGAGCATGTAAACCAGTAGGAAGCAAAGCAAAGGGTACGGGAGGACAGTGTCAGAAGGCTTTTCATGGCTTTCTACCACTCCCCCCAAGCCCTTGGTGTGTTTTTCCTCCCAGGGACTCTCTCCCATGAAACGGAAAGTCCTGGTTACTATGACAACTTGCTGAAGGAGGTTTCCCCGCCAGTGACCCTACCCACCCAGATCCCAGAAAGCGCAGACTCACCAGGGCAGCCATAGCTTGAGGCATGACCTCCAAACACTAAGTTGGCGAGTTCACTCCCAAGAGAGCCCCTCGGTGCCTGTTCCCTCATGGTTTGCATGCATTTCTAATAGGTGCCCCGTGGAGGCTGAGGGAGGCCAGTGAAAGACCGGACCCTACCAGCAGGGGGTTGAGGTCACAACAGACAATCCAGCTGGAAGGGTAAAGAGAGAACCACTCGACCAGGGAAACATTTATTTGCAAATACCTACGGAAACATCAATATGTGCCTTGTGCTGTTTGCTGGGGAAACAAAGATAAATAAGACTCCGTTCATGAAATGAATGGGTAAGCAAACATTTGTAAGTGTCTTTCTCTAAGCTGTAACTCTGTTCTCCCAAAAAGATTGTTTTTAAATGTTGGAAATACAGTGTCCTAAGTGCTGAGGTTAAGGTGAGGACATGGGATTCCCGGGGGAGGAAATGGGCTCTCTGAGGAGGTTGGGAGGTGAGTTTGAGCAGAGAGGTAAGAGTTTTCTTGTGAGACTAGCAGGTGGTGGCCTGTGTTCCAGGTGGCCAGCACAGCACACCTGAAGCAACAGAGGTGGGAAAAAACAGGTCCGTTTGGGGAACTCCCAGCTCAGGATGTCTGGAGCATGGTGCCGAGGAGGAGGCAGAATGATCAGAGGAGAGACGGGGGAGCCACATCACTGGGGCCTTGGAGGCTCTTCTCTGTGAGAAGAGCTCCCTGGGACTACTGTGTGTTTGGATGGATTCCTACCCACCCCAGTCCACCTAAGGTCTCCTTGTGTTACAATGTAGAACAATGATTAGAAAAAAATGAGATTGTGTTAAAAGTTTCACAGTGAGAGGTGTGACTTTAAGAATGAGTTAAGCGTTCATTCCACCTTCCCTGGAGATGTATCAAAAATTAAAATGAACTGGGAGGCCAGAAACCTGGATCCCAGAAAGGGCTGGGGAGGGACCAATGTGGGGCCTCTAGGCCTCAGCCAGGTCAGCCATATGACCAGAAAAAGTGATTGCTTACATTTTATACATCTGATTATATTCGTTCTCTTGCCCCATAGCCATCCAGGAAAAGAGTTCTGTTTTGTTCAGGGCACCCTGAGAAAGGCAGGGAAGTGTGCTTTGATACCTTTTAGGAAGACAGCCACCCAGAGGGGTCAGAGGAGAGCAACAGAAGGGGTCAGATGAGAGGAACTGAGGGAGATCGGCTCGGCTATCTGGAGGTCACCTGTCAAGCATGCCCTGACCCCATGTCACTTCCCAATTGGCTTCTTTGAAGGCATTGGGAACCATCAACAAGAACCGTGGTGCCCACAGGCAGATGCATCTTTCTGCTCTGTTCATCCCCCATCGTTCCTCCATCTGCACTCAGCCTCTTTATTTATTTGTTCATTCATTCATTCATTCATTCATCTGGAGCTGTGGCTGGGAAATGGTTGGCTTAGATAATGGTTTCTTCACTGAATTTTCAAGGATCTGTGAAACCCCTGAAATGATAAGAAAATGAGTACATATCTCATGTTCATTTTCTCATAGCTCATAACTTTCAGCAGATTCTCAAAGGAGCCGGTGACCCAAAAAAGGTTAAAAACCACTGATAGAGATGGGAATTGTTTTATTTTAAAACAAATGATTTCACCTTTCGGTAGATAAGCAGGGTGAGGGAGCATGGAGTGAAATGCTCCCTAGTTCTGCGCTGAGCTTTCTCAGATGGTGAAGGGGCACCGGGGACTCTGTCATTGCTCCCAGCATCACCGTGCACCTAAGTATGTGCGTTTGCTGCAGCTGAGCCAGGTCCAGAGGCCCTCGGAGCACAGAGGGCGGGGAGCAAGATCCCTTACCTAAGACTGCTCTGTTTCTCTCCCTTCCCAACCACAGCCTTGCTGCGAGGTCCCTTTCCAGCCTGCATGTGGCAGAGCATGATGAGGCTCTCTTGGTTTGGAGAGATGTGGAAAGCTGGAAGAAATCTGAGAAAGGAGAGGCACATAGGTTGGAGTTGCAGAGGTCTGGATATTTAATGAAGCTTTGAAGAGAAGGGGCAGCTAAAGTTTAGTGATTAGCTCTAAAAGTCAGCTTGTGTCACCTTGGCTGGAAAACCTCCCATAGCTTCCTATCTCTGAGTGAAATTCAGTGAAATTCAGAAGTTGCACAAATGCCTTCACAGCCCCAGTGATTGTCTTGCCCCCATATCCTCTGGTCGGTATACTGTTCTACAAACTCTGGCCTCAGGGCCTTTGCACTTACTGTTTCCTCTGTTAGGAAGCGTATGCACATGGCCCATCCCTCACTTCGTTTGGGTCCTTACTTAAATGTCCCTTTCTCAGTGAAGCCTTCTCTGGTCCCCTACTTAACAAGGCAACACCTCCTACTGCCACCACCCCCATTCTGTTCCCTTTTTTTGCTTCGCCTTTCTTGATAGCACTCAGGACCAGCCCACATGCCACTGTCTGTATACTGTGCCCAATCCCTGGAACAGGGCCTGGTCCATAGTAGATGCGAAATGGTTATTTGTGGAGTGAATGAATCCATTCTTACCATGCTCCTGTGTTTATATATTGTAATCTCATGCTGCTCCTGTGATGACTCTGCAGGGTGGATTTTATTCTCCCTTTTCACAGATGAGAACCAGAGACTCATAGCAGCTAGAACTGCTTCCTGGGTTCTGCGGTCTCAGAACTGCTGTCTATTTATACTCCATCCCCACCCCTGGAAGACTTGATACTGTCTTCACCAGGACTCCTTGACCCATAAAAGAGGCCAGGCTTTTGCATGGGTCCAGTCAGTACTTAGAAGTACACAGCACACTCTCACAATCCAGTTATGTCCAGGCTTGATATGTCCTGGAAGTGGTCAGGCATGTAAACTCATCAACGGCAAAGTCAAAGAGAAAAGAAGACAACTGTAATGGGGCTTTTGATGGATTCCTACTCCTTGCTTTCTCCCCATTGTGTATCTTGAACATCAGCCCATTGTTCTGGAAGAGATTACTTAAGTGGTGACTTTGAAAATACAGTCTATGGCCGGATGTGGTGGCTCATGCCTGTAATCCCAGCACTTTGGGAGGCCAAGGTGGGAGGATCACTTGAGCCCAGGAATTCAAGACCAGCCTGGCCAACATGGTGAAACCCCATCTCTACTAAAAATACAAAAAAATTAGCTTGGCGTGGTGGTGTGTGCCTGTAGTCCCAGATACTCAGGAGGCTGAGGCACGAAAATCTCCTGAACCCAGGAGGTAGAGGTTGTAGTGGGCTGAGACTGCACCACTGCACTCCAGGCTAGGTGACAGAGTGAGACTCCATCTCAAAAAACAAAACAAAACAAACAACGAAAAACCACAGTCTAGAACCCAAAAATAAACCCAGAATTCATCAAGACATGAGACAACCCCCACATGATAAGCCAGTCCATTTGCTTGTTTTCAGATCCACTGATGCCTGTTGTTTCCACTGTTACACACAGTTCTAATACATGCCAGCCCATGAGATAGGGAGAGTTTGCAAGACAGAGAGGCGGGTTGGAGAGAGAACCATGCTACACATACCCCAAGTGTTCCTGGTGCTGGTTATTGAGAGTTACAAAGATGAGTATCACACAGAAGGTGCCTTAGGGAACTTACAATCCAGCAAAAGAAACAGACAGAAAACAAAGAAGTTCAAATATATTTATTTATTCAAATCCCGACCCTGTTCCAAAAAGGATTCAAGGTAGAAATCAGGTTTGTGATATTGTAAGTGCTACAGTTGAGGTGGAGACCTGGGTTCATGAGATAAAGATGATCTCTTCCCCTGGAGAGTTGAGCTGGGCATGGGAGCGAAGCAGCATGGTCCACTTCGTGAGCTCCCAGGAGCCCATGTGGCTGGAGAGGGGGGTGAATGCCATCCATCCAAGGGATGTGCTGTGAGCCTTTCCTTCTGCCTGAGGAACTTACAGTGCAGTGAAGGAATCAGGCAAGGAAACAAAGACTTGTACTGTATCTGCAACCTCCCTGCCTTGCTCTCAAGGACCTGCTCTCAACATATAGAAAGCCACAGACTGAAGGGACCTGCAGCAGTTCCTGTGGTGGCCAAGGCAGGTGCTGCTACAGGCCCTGGTCCTCCTGGATCTCTACCCTCAGGCTGCACTCGTAACAGTC
Organism: Theropithecus gelada; assembly: GCF_003255815.1. Taxonomy (NCBI): domain Eukaryota; kingdom Metazoa; phylum Chordata; class Mammalia; order Primates; family Cercopithecidae; genus Theropithecus; species Theropithecus gelada. Next base: position 69,404,028 of record NC_037668.1, on the reverse strand, counting down.
CCAAAAGTATTTCTGCTTGGGGGAGTAACACTTTGCATTCAAACAGCAAGGTACAGTTTGCAGAACACCATCACATCCATCTTGTGTGTTCCTTCAAGAAGAAGGCTGGGGGAGTGCCAATTTTTCAATGTATGGATGGGACAGTGGGGGCTCAGAGACAAGTCTCATTCCTGAGAAGTGTTAGAGCCAGGACTGGAATCCAGGGAGAAGGAGAAGAGGCCCTGTCCACACAAGCACATGGTAGTAGGGCAAACACAGGCATTCGACCATGTAACAGTAAGAGAAGGTTCTTTAGCAGACGGGAGAATATCCAGACTCTGGAATCAGATAGAACCAGGTTCACATCTGGCCATGAGCTGTGTGCCCTCACCTCACCAGTGAAAGAGAATAATGGTATCCACTTGGCAGGTTGTTGTGAAGATTAAATGAGAGGATGCATGTGAACACACCTAGCACAGTCGCTGATGTCAAGAGCCAATATGTCTTAAGTTCGTGGTCTGGGGCAGGCCATTATCTCATCTAATCCTCCAAGCAGCCTACAAAGTATATACTGTTACTTGTAATCTCATTTTACAGATTAAAGAAACTGAGGGCCGGGCGCGGTGGCTCATGCCTGTAATCCCAGTACTTTGGGAGGCCGAGGCGGGCAGATCACGAGGTCAGGAGATCAAGACCATCCTGGTTAACACGGTGAAACCCCGTCTCTAATAAAAATACAAAAAATTAGCCGGGTGTGGTGGTGGGTGCCTGTAGTCGCAGCTACTCGGGAGACTGAGGCAGGAGAATGGCATGAACCCAGGAGGCGGAGTTTGCAGTGAGCCGAGATCGCGCCACTACACTCCAACCTGGGTGACAGAGTGAGACTCCATCTCAAAAAAATAAAAAAGAAAAAAAGAAACTGAGTTCAGGGAGGTTGATCAAAGCACCCATAGCCAGCAAGTGATGAAAACTGAAAACAGACCCCAGAGCCCAGCTATTAAACATGAGGCAGTAATTATACCTCCTCTCATCTCATTGATGAACCTTCAGCCTGCACAAGTTCAGCCACATACCAGGTCTATGGAGGTGACGCCTGACCCCAGCAGGAGGACAGCACCATGGGACTGTACAGCAGGGAGTTGCTGGAGACCCTGGAGAGGCCATGTGAGCTTGACCTTGGAGGAAATGGTCAGCAACTGCAGCCTTGGGAAGGAAGGGCTGGAAGGTCACTGGCACCAGGCAGAGCTGCATGGCCAAGGTGGTTGGTGGCTTTGGACTAACAAAGTGGTGACCTGGAATCCAGCAGGCTGGGCTTCCCTTTCCCACTTCCTTCCTCTGCTGCCTGTCTTGCTGAGTCACCTCCAGGAAGTCAGAGTGGTGAGGCAGACAGTGAGGAGACCTGGGTCCTCCTGCACCCCTGTCCCCACCTCGCCTCATGACCCTGGGTTAACCACTTCCCCTTGCCAGGGCTCAGTTTCCACATTTGTCAGAAGAGCAGACTTGATCTCAAGGTCAAGCAAAGGTCTTTTTTAAAGGCAGTGCTTTTGGAAGACAGGACAAAGGACCACACAGCTGCTAAGCAATTAGAGACTGATAGTCCTCTGAGCTGCGTAGCAACACCCTGCACCCCACACAACTTGCTGAGTTCTTCTATGGGTTATGAGGGTCACCAGCAGTGATAGGACCAGGAGGGCGGTGATGGGAAGAACCTCTAAGTGCTGCATAGAGATGGCAGTGAGAGGCAGCACCACAGAGGGCTGCCTCCAGGTCCTGAGCCTCTTCCAACTTAGCTGCATCCTCTGCCAGGCTGCTTTGACTCATGCTCCTGAATTTTTACTGAGTCCTAGGCCCTAGTGAAAGTCCTAGAAGATGCTCCAGGATTTTCAGTGCAGGTGCAATCTCACGGGAAAACATGCGGCCACTGTGGCCTTCCTCCCAGCCTCAAGCCATGGCCATACCAGCCCTGAGCCAGGCAATAACCCTTTCCTTTACTCAGACTCAAGAGAAGCTGTTTTTGCTAAAGTTCCAAACCTGTTTATAAAACTTATCCCTGAGGACTTCATATTCTGAAGGCACCATGACCTCATCTCTGCAATGATTAATTGTTAGCACTTCATAGCTCCAGCTCTGAGATGCAAGGATGTCTGTGGCTAAGAGGAGTTCCCATGAGTGGTGAAGTGTTTGTTCCAGGGCCTAGGGGGTTGCCTGGGTAAAGGATAGAGTGGGATTATGTCATCTACCGGTGCTTTTTACCACTTTGGGGATGGTGGAAGGGAGTTACAGGGCACATGGACTGCAAATATAAGGCTCTTTTCCTACCAGCTGGGGTCCAGTTGGCTTAGTGTAGCTTTCAAGCCCTTCTTGATGTGGCCTTGCCCACTGCTTCAGCCTTCGAGTGCAGGTTCCCGTCTGTCTTTGGGGCTTCAGCCCCACTACCTGGCTTGGGCAGATCCCCATTTTGCTGTGTTATTTCATGTTTCTCTGTCTTTGCACATTTCTCTTTCACTGAACCACCCACTTCCTCTCCTCTCCCATCTCCACTTAGTCCTCTTGTAAACTCTCATTTGAGACCCAGTTTAGATGTCATTCCTTCCACAGTGTCTCCTCTGACCTCCTCCATCTTCCTTGGTGGCACTTTTGTGCATATTTCTATTATTAGATTTTCACCCCACTTTGCACCTCTTTGGGTCCATGTCTGTACAACTCCGCAAGCACCAGAACTAAGTCCCAGGCCAAGCCCAGGGCCTGGAAGATGTCTATTGGAAGGAATAGAAATGAGTTCCCCAGAGCGCAGCCCTGAGTGAGCTTCCGAAGGCTCTTACTGAGGTCTCGGAGGCAGCAGAGGATGGTGGAGAGGCCTAAGGGAGTTTGCATCGAGTCCCCTTAAGACTTGTCTGCCACCAAGAGGTCCTGCATCCCTAAGCACCACCCTTCCCTGACTGGACATCAGTTTCCACTCTGAAAACTGGATTCATTTCTTTGGTTTGTCTAGAGCAGATATTTTGTGGTGTTTCTGGAAAGTCTGTAGGGCAGCTCATGCAGAGCTCCCCAAGACACCAACCACAGGGCATTCGGCAGCGTCCTCCCTCCGCTTCACTGACCTGTTCCATCAACCCTCCCAGAGCTCGCTCAGGGCCGGGCCAATTCAGGGGCTGGGAGCACAGGGAAGAATCAGGCTTGGTGCCTACCCTTGAGAGCTCACGACCTAGGTAGGGAGACAGACACATCTACAGCAATGCCGTGAACACAGAGTGCCACGGAAGCCAGGAGGAGGCCAGCCCTGAGCCACCCATGGAGGCCCTCAGAGAAGATTTCCTGGCGGGGATGGACCTGAAAGACCCAGGGCAGCATAGTTCACAGTGAGCACCAAGCATGCAAGCCACTGAGTGTGGCCAAGGACAGGCACAGAAGATGTGGCCTCAGCTGCTCCAGCTGCTGGGGTATGTAAATATCTGTGCCTGCGTGTCCCTGTGTGCATATGAGAGAGAGAGAGAAGGGAGACCACAGAGAAGAGTTGAGAGGTAAGAGGGCTTGGGCTGGCACAAGCCATATCCCCTGAGACCCTTGGGGAAGAGCTTTCCAATTAAAGTCCTGGCTGATGGAGGCTGGGCTCCCTTGATTATGTAATAGCCAGGGAAATGTCATCAGGGAGAGCGTTAGAGGAAGGCGGGATGTGTCTGAGCAGGGCTTCATCATTCCCAGAGGGGAGCTGGGAGCAGATTTGTAAATGAACCGGGATTCGCACATAGTCAGAAAGAACATCCAAGCCAGGGCAGCCAGTCCTTATCAGGAGGAGGGGACACAGTCACAAGGTTGTGGCAGTGGAACTCACGTAGTTGAACACAAGGTCTCCCTCCCAGCCCCTCCTCCCTCAGGTGCCGCCAGCCCACTGGATCACTTGCCCATCCCAGTAGGATGGTCTCTGGGGAAGCAAGGAGAGAGGGTCCAGGCCAGCGCTGCACCATTCTGGCCCAGAGGATGTGTGCCCCGAGAGCTGTGCCTGTGAAAGAATGTGGTGCAAGGGTACCTTGTCCTCTGTGGCTCACAAACTAACCCTGGGATGGCACAGGCAGGCGGCCCACAGCCACGTGAGCACCTGCTGAGCACTTTAGTGTGTTCTGCTGGGGAGAGGGCCCATCTCATTTTAGTTCAACTGTGAGTCACCCCTGGCCCTCAAGAACCATCTCCGAAGCCCATTGATAAAACACACAGATCAGGCTCAGCATGTGGTGCACAGATGCAATCCCAGCACTTTGTGAGGCTAAGACAGGAGGATTACTTGAACTCAGAAGTTCAAGACTAGCCTGGATAACAAAGCAAGAACCTGTCTCACAGAAAATCTAAAAATTAGCTGGGCATGGCGATGCACACCTGTAGTCCCAGCTACTCGGGAGGCTAAAGCAGGACAATCCCTTGAATCAAGGAGTTTGAGGTTTCAGTGAGCTGTGATTGTGCCACTGCACTCCAGCAGACAGTCTGTGTCTATACACACACAAACACACACACACACACACACACACACACACACACACGCCAGTTCTCAGCTTCTGGGGAATGACAAGAGTTGTGGAATAGGACAGACTTTGGGCCTCAGTTTTCTCATCTGCAAATTGGGAATAATATTAATACCACCTCCAGGGATTATTATTGTGAGGCTTAAATAAATGCGAAATGGTCAGCCCAGATCGTGGCACATAGCAAGTCTCAGTAATTGGTAGCTGTGATTATTTTCACAAAAGCTTCCACGGAGAGGGGGTTGTCCTGTTTGATTTATATGCCATATACTGTTTTATTTTATTGCAGTAAGAACACTTGAGGTCTACCCTCTTAACAAAATTTCAAGTGCACAATGCGTTGTTGTAGACTACAGGTATTGATGCAATATTGTGCAGCAGATCTCCAGAGCTTCTTCATCTGGCTTAACTGAAACTTGATGCCCGTTGATTGGGAACTCCACATACTGCTTTAAAAGATTTGGGATGCCAGCATGAGAATCACAGAGCAGAGCACAGGGCAGTTTCCATGCAGAGGTGTGGTTCGTGTTTCCAGCACGGCGTAAAAGACAGTGTTCCTGCCCCGGGTGGGACTGAGACAGCCATCAGCTGGTTCAAGAAGAAGCAGGTGGGACTATGGCCTTGGAACTATAGGCTGAGCCCTGCCTAGCGGGACATTGTGATAAGACTAAGAACCTGTAAGTGATCTTTCTGGATGAAGCTTACTGCCCCCAATCCTTCCCACTGTTTTATCACTCTGAGTGACTCCCTGCCAGAGTTAGAGTTTGGACAGGAAGAAGATCATTGGTATTTGAGGACAAGGCCAGAATGTCCCCTTAGATACCTTGGACATGCTCGGTACTGATGGAGCCCAGGGGTCTCAGCTGCTTGGCCTGAGAGGAGTAGCCCAATGTCAAGCCTGGTTGCCAACCTGACCTGTAGAGAAATGACTATGTCACATCCTTAGCTGTCTAGCCCACATGGTCATCCCAGTGACCAGTGTGTGTCTGGGGTGTGACAGCCAATGTCTCTTAGAAGGAGGCTCAACCGTCCTGGCCCATCTCCCCTTCAGGGCAGGATCCAGACTTGGTTGCTAAAAGGATGAGGCACAGGGTACAGTAATGGAGGGGGTGGCTGTGGGGTCAGACAGGTGCCAGACCCTTAGCAAAGTGGACCTGAAGTTCTCATTAGGGCAGCAGAATTGAGCTCAAGTCAGACCCCCAGATAGATGACCTGCCTCCCAAGGGCACTCAGAGAAGACTGTGGCAAGCGAGTAGAGGCAAGTCCAGAGCATCCACAAGGCTTGTGGCTTCTGGTGAGAAAATTAATTCTAGCCCTAGATGGAACTGGGTTTCCCACATCCTCCCAGGTCTGGGCAGGCTGAACTCAGTGATGGGTAGGGCTGAGCCTTCAGGCACTGAACTGAGAGTCTGGAGCCAAGCAGAGCTTGGGGGAAGGAGGGACACTCCTGGTCTACCTGGTGCCAGAAGAGCCACGCTGGGCAGCAGCACCTTGTAGGCTGGTCAACTCCCCTCCATACCAAAGCAGTCTTCCATGCCTGCCACCAGCCCCCTCCCCAAATGCATGCAACTGGTCTCTGGACCACTGAGAGAGGCTAGGGAGGGACTAGCAGCTTCCATTGCAGGTACAGGTAAATGAGTCCCATGCACCCAACTGGGAAGATAGGATCTGTCCTTTCTATGTTCAGAGGCAGCCATGGTGCCATGGAATGAGTGCTGGACTTGGATTCTGACAAATGGCCCTAAATCAAGGCTCTGCCTTGCCTGCTCTGTGACCCTGGCCTCTGGGAGTTTCAGCTTCCTCACCCGCAAAACAGGGTCCCAGAAGGCCTGCATCATGAAAACTCGAGCCACCAGAATTGGACACATGTCAAAAAGAGTAGGGGAGTGGCTTTGGGGGGGGTGAGAAGAGAAAGGAGGGAGAAAGAACAGTGTGTGCCAGCCCCTGCCTTCATGGCAAGGGTCTCAAACGTTCCAAATGCCCAGTCGTGATATAAGTCCTCCCACCCAGGATCCTTGAGATGTATCCTTGTGGAGCACCTTCTCCCTGGGCCATGGGTCCTGTACTATGACACCTAACTCTATGCCTGGAAACCACCCTCCCTACTTTGTGCCATTTCTCTGCCTTGATTGCCAGACCCTGACCCCATGAATCCTTCTTCTCCCTGGACATCTGGCAATGGTGATAGGGAGCAGAGTCTAAGATGAGCTGGCTTGAAAGTGTGCTTAAGGCTCCCACCTCGAACTACTTCCTCTTTGAGATGAGGTGTGGCCTCCTGCCTGGAGAGCTGTCATCATCTGAGCAGGGCTGGGCATGCTGAGCCTTGGCAGCCCTGGGGACCTGGCCTCAAGCGGGTAGGGCAGTCGTCACAGTCACTCTAACCAAGAGGTGTGGTGTGCTTGGGCCCAAGGGGGCTGGGGTTTCTCTCCATGTTGCTTTGATGTGTGGGGGATGGGTGGGAGACAGTGGTCCTGCTCAGACTGGATAGTGCCTCCTGCTGTGTGGTTGTGGTTCTGGGGAAGAGGTGTGTGGGTGGAGAGGAGGGGGAGCAGGAGGCCACCCCTGGGAAGAGGAAATGGACAAGGCTGCTTCTCTAGGCCCGCAGGAATTCCAAGCCCCTGGCCTAGAGCAGCTGGGCTAATTACAGCCTCCTCCTTGTTGGTGGGAATGGGACTCCTGAAAGAGCACCAGCCTTGGCCAGAGCTGGCTAAGGAGGGCAAGGTTAAGCTGGGGAGTAGGGAGGCCCTGTGGGTCTGTGGCCAGCTGCCTAATGCATTGTCGCAATCAGGCTCCCAATGGAGGGGCCGGCCAACTCAGCCTCTCTCTGGAGCGGAGCATCCAGGTCCCAGCGGCCCAGGAGTGCAGCAGACGCAGATGCCTGCCAGGAACAGGCTGTGGGGATCGCCGAGAGTAAACAACAGAGGAGAATCGCCTTGCAAACCACACTCGGTGGAAATCTCCCCAACAGCCACGTCGCAAAATGGAACCAAAATATTTATTCAGAGCAACATTTTTTTAGAATTGCTCTTCAGAAGGTGACACAAACGGGCCAACCTCTCAGACAGCCCAGCACAGAGAGGCATGCCCTGTCCCCAACCCAGTAAAGCCAATAACCCATTAGCTGGTGTCTCCAGGTCAAGTTCAGCTTTATTCAGAGTCCTAGCCCATCTTTTCAACACTGTGCAGGGGAGACTGGAAGCAGTTTAGGCCCATCTGGAAACTATTAACAGGCCCCTTGCCTTGGTGACCCATCACCGCTCACCAGAACTGTTGCTCCTGCAGACTCACCTGACCGCCTGGTGTGCGGGGAAGCAGATGCATCAGCCAGCCTCACGTCGTTGGAGATTTGATAGTTACAGGCCAATGCTGGATATTATCCAGATATTGGACTTTAGCTTGGAGCTTGTCACACATTCCTCTCTTCTTTTCCCCATGGCCAACGCTAATTCTTAGAAACAAGACTAGCTGTAGGACTTCTGGACTTCACAGGCTCAACTAACATATATTAAAGTTCTCCTAGCCAAGAACATTCTAGGCTCTTTCATTTGTTTTGTCTCATCATTCCTCCTGATGGCCTTTGAGGGAGGCATCACTACCCCATTTTATAGTGAAAAAAGATAAACCCAGAGAAGTTAAGGAACTGACTCAATGTCACACAGCTGGTGCACGGCAGAGCTAAGATTAGAGCTCAGGTCTTTGTCACCCTTTTCTAGCGTCCACTGTCTTCTATCACACTATTGTATTTCTCTATTACGACATAGGCTTGTCATGAGGATTAGACCGGATGATACGTGTGAAGCATGTTAGAGCAGTGCATGGCTCTCAGTGCAGGCTCATTTTCATTCCTCCTGCCTTTTCAAGGAGATTATTTAAAAGTGACAGTTGGGGGTGGGAAAAGAGAAACTGAGTTTTGTCTCATTGTCTCATTTTATAGGGATGAGTAGGTGGTGGAGCTCAGGCATGGCTAGATCCAGGAGCTGATATAATATCATCAGATCACCAGACTCTTATTTTCCCCATTCTTTTCATCTTTACTCCTTTTCGTGTTGATCTCAGTCTCATCTGCTGCTTTTGGGTGTCATCCTCCACATGGCATAACACAGTGACTCTGCAGGGTGGAGAAGGGCCATGGCCCCTGCTGGCTCCTAGCCTTCACCATCCCAGCTGGTGACTCCAGAATGAAAAGTAGACTTTCCTCCCAGCTGTTGCAAGGTGAAAAATCCCAGGGAGGTGCTGTGATTGGCCCACCTCGGGCCACATGACTACTCCTGGGTCAGTGGGCAATCATGTTTGGCCAAACAGGTTGCCCCTCCCTGCCATGGCCACGATGGTGGCCTCCTGTGAAGGGAAGCCCTGCCTGAATCGAGGGTGGAGTTAGGGGGCAGTTTCCTAAGGAATTCTTGCCAGAAGAAAGGGGAGAGAGGATACTGAACAGAGAAAGAAAAGCAGTGACCGTGCATTACCCTGGGATGGATGAAAGCACTGAGTCAGTGATGATGTGATGCAAAATATGTAAGTCATTATATATTGGCTTATCCCTTAAATCTTACAGATAGGGAAACTGAGGCTCGGAAGCATTGTGTGACCCTGCCACGCTCCCACAGTGAATTTCTGAGACACTGGGCCCGAGTCCCCTGTTCTTCCCCCTTCACCTGCATGGGGAGGAAACTGTCCCCGCCATCCCCAGCCTCACCCAGGCCTCAGGGACTGCTGAGAAACACCTAGTTGCCCGGCGCGGTGGCTCACGCCTGTAATCCCAGCACTTTGGGAGGCCAAGGCAGGTGGATCGCGAGGCCAGGAATTCAAGACCAGCCTGGCCACTGGTGAAACCCTGTCTCTACTAAAAATACACAAATTAGTGGGGCATGGTGGCACATTCCTGTAATCCCAGCTACTGGGGAGGTTGAGGCACTTGAACCTGGGAGGCGGAGGTTGCAGTGAGCCGAGATGGTGCCACTGCACTCCAGCCTGAGGGACAGAGCAAGACTCCGTCTCAAAAAAATAAAAACTAAAAAAAACCTGCTTGGCAGAGCTGGTCGAGGGGAAGCAGGGTGATGTGGCATTAGATGTTGCCTGGCCATTGGCAGTTCCTCAGCTGTCCTCAGTCCCCAAGACCCTATGTCACCTCAGCTCCATAACATTTGCTGTGTCTGAGCTGGGCCGTGTGGATACACCCTGGAGCCGCAATCATCAGCAGAGCCTATGGCCTGGTTCTCCTCCCCATGGGCTCGCCCACCACCCCTGCACACTTTCCTCTAGGCTCATATGGAGGGCTGAGTTTGAATCATATTCTATGCCAGGTGCAGGGAATTCACGATGAGTGATAAACTCTTCTGGTCTTCCTAGGGAGGGCTCAGCAGGCTCTGAGTGGAGACAGCACCTCATTACTAACATCACAGGGTGATCAGTTCTCTGATCCCCGGGCTGGGCATTGAGAAACAATCCATGTGGGATTCCATGGTGAGCAAAGCATACATGTCACTCTCATCTGACAAGACTGCACACAGAAATAAAAGTTACAAATGCTGCTACTTGAGAGGCTCTGGAGAGGTGATGCCTGGTGCTGGGGAATGTGCACAGGGCTTGGTTTAGTTGGGGCAGGGGAGGGCTTCCATGAGGAGGTGACATGCAAGGGGAAATGGAAAGGTTGAAGAGGAGTCAGCTGGGTGTGGAAGGGATGTACGAGCAGAGTGTCCCAAGCACACACACAGCATGTGCAAAGGCCCGGAGGCAGGGGGCACTGAAAGAAGACCCTATGCCCCGGGTGGATCGAGGAGGAGATGCAGCAGGAGGGGCACGTGGGGTCACTGAAGCAGGCCTTGGACACCATGTGGAAGAATTTGGCCTTTGTCTCAATAGCAGAAGGAAGCCATTGAGAGGATTTAAGCAGGACAGGCCTGGAGCACACAGGGGTACGGATTAAAGCCTGGAGTCAAGGACATTTGGGGTACCTGTGCGGGGACAGGGACACCCATGGGAAGGTGGTTCTATAAATGAGAAGCCAGCAGAAGGCCTCTGAGGGCCTTTCGAGGCTACATGTGCCAGCATTTTAAGAATTCCATGGCCATGAAAATGGGGTGCAGAGGATGGGACCTGTGATGGGGAAAAGGGGAGTCCCTGTTCTGTTCCAATAAGTGTGGACTACAGATGAGCTGTTTTCTTTACCCGCCCCTCTCAGGGCTTTGTACATTGCTGTGTACATTGGGGAACTCCAAGATGACTGCAGAATAGGCAGTGTTTTCCCAACATAATTGACCATGGGAAAGGCTGCAGACAAAGGGACTCCTCAGAGGTGCTTGAGTGGAAAGGCGGCTGGATGTGATCTGTGATCTCAGCGTGAGGATTCCATCCTGGTGGCTGGCAGCTGGGTGGGGCTGGGATAACCCCGGACAAAGGATACCTGTTAATAGGCCATTGTAGGAAAACCATCAACGGGCAGATCTACTGCAAACTCTATGGAGGGGTCCTGGGTACAGGACAGGGAGGAAGTGCCAGAGCAGGGAATCTCTCGCCTTCTCTGTCCTCATTCCTCTGCCCTTTCTCCTTTCCCCTGGTTCCTGCACTGAGAATCCCATGTCCTTGAAATATTCCAGGCTCCAGTCAGCACCCTGAGAGCTCTGGACAAGCTGTAAGCATGAATGCCACTGAACAGGATGAAGCATCGCCAGAATAAATAAATTCGTGTGAAGGCCATCCCTTGTGTCCACAAAACAGTGGCATGGGTGGGGAATGGAGGAAAGAGAAGGGGAGGATGTAGTGGCTCCTTAATGCCTCCTTCCTCTTCACCCATTGATTTGTTTAATGGTCATTTAACAAACATCAGGCACTGGACTGGACATTGGAGACCTGGCGGGACGTGAGACAGACTCAGGGCCAGCTTTCTTGGCACTGGGATTATGTCTGGGTGACATTCAATTCTCCTGACAAACCTGCTTCTGGCTTTGTCACAGGCCCCTCTGGGGAGGTTGGCCCCAGCCAGCTGGGTTTAGGGAAATGCCCCGCCCTGGTGTCAGAGAGGCCGGGGTTAGAAACGCAGCTGTGCATCAAAGCTCGCTGTGTCTGTTTCCTTTTCTGCAGAAGAAAGACAACCCCACCTTCTGCACAGGCTGGGGCGGGGTTTCAGGGAGGTCCCACACTCCTGGCACCTAACGTGATGCTTTTAACGAACTGGCTTTTTGTTCTCATCCTCTCTCTTCACCACCAGGACTTGGCCAGGAAATTTCTGATGGTTTGGTTTTTCCCAAACTGAACATTGTATCCCTTCTTCCCTAGCTCAACAGCATGTGCAATTTAGACTCACGACCAAACTTGATTTATTCATATTTAGGGAGTCCTCAAAAGTACCCTGCCAGATAAACCTTCAACTTTGAGAAGCTAATACAATCTTGGGAAAAAAAAAATGCTTAGAGTTCAAGAAATTGGGCTCAGGCTCGTGGTTTTGGTTTGTTTCAAGCAGTGAGATACAGTGAGGAGAAGCTCTGGGTGTGTAACCAGGAAATCCAGGTCGTGGTCTGGTGCACTGCCTGTAAGCTGAGCCGAGCACCCAGCCCTCCCCAGCCTCAGCCTCAGCCTCCCCTCCTATAAAATGGGGGTAATAACCCTTTCCTCCTGTGGCTGCTGGGGAAAATGAGTGAGGTTCAAAAGCAACAATGAACTGAAAATGCTGTCTGCCTCTCCTGAGCTACTCAACATCTTCTCTATAAGTACTTACAGGTCCTCCTGGGAAACTTGCATTCTCTCACTGCCTCCTTGCACCTGAGACCACCCATCTGGCTTCTGGGAGACCCCAGCCGTTCCTGACCCAGCTGTTTGGCTCCAACTGTCCTGTGGTTAGAGCAGCTAGCCGGCTGTTCCAGGAAGTCTCTTTCTCAGGCTGGGCCCCCAGGGAGGGAGCTGAGCCCCATTTGGTGGGGGAGAAGACAAGGCCTGGGCTGGAGGCAGGGGGACCGCCAGCCTGGGAGAAGCTGTGCCGTATTTTTCAAATAACTCCATGTCCACAAAGCTAAAAATGTGGTCTGGCTTTACATATTTTATATATATGTGTATTCCCGGTACATTTCCTTCTAATTTTTAAAACCATACGTAACGTCAGGGACATTTAATCCATATGGTTCTGATTCCTTAACACTTAAATCATCCAAATGTTGTTTTGTAGAATCTATTTGCAAATCTCTTTACATAAGTGTTTAACTCATTCTTTCTCAAGAGAATCCAGGCATGGTCCCTGGGTGAGTCCTCCTCCTCTTTCACTCTCCTCACTCCCCACTCGAACTGGCCAGATGTCTTGACTGCCTCTGCTCTGGGCATCACTGCTCAAGCCCTGCCCTCAAGGCTGGGGAAACCTGGTGGGAGAGGACAGAGAGGCAGACAGCCTGCTGTCCTTCCTGGCTGTGTGATCAGTCACAAATTAAACTCATCAAACCCCTTTCGTCACCTGTAAAAAGGGATAAATAATAAACACCTTCCAGGATTGTTGGGGGATAAAGCAAGGTGATGTGTCGAAAGTCCTTAGCCCAGAGAACAGGGCTTGCCACCCACAAACAGAAAGGTAGGGAGAGGCACGTGGGATGCAGAGTCATTCTTGAGGAATCTTGAGATAACAGCTCCAGGGCAGAGAAGCTGAGGCCAGAGAAGCAAAAGAACACTGCCCATGGGAACTGGGGATTCAGACAAGGGCCAAGCAGTGGCTGCAGCGGTCAGAAGGGTGGGAGGTGATGGGCCTGATTCCAGGAGATGCGTGGACAGAGCTCAGGTGGGAGTCTGGGAGGGCACTGAGCATCCACAGTGTGCTCTGCACATGGGGCCTGCCCCACATGTGCCAGGGAGGTGGGGAGGGCCCCAAAGGACCTGGCAAACCATGGAGGAAGTCAACAGGGAAAGTGGTTCTCCCAGAGGAAAGGGTCATGGGCTCCCCACCTGGGAGTCTTCCACACCCATCTGTCAGAGCACATGCATGCCCTAAGGGCCCCCAGAGACTCTCCCACCTGCAGACACAACTCCAACTGCTTAGCCTGGAGTTGTGGCCCAACTGAACTGCACCCAGCCCCTGTCCAGCCCCCACCAGGGTCTCCCCACTTTCTTCTCCCTCCCTTCAGGCCATTCTCCAACTTTCATATTCTTTTCAGCTGTTTCCGCTGCCTCCGTGGCTTTTCCTCGCTTTTCCACTGATAAATACCTACCCACTCTTCAAAATCCAACTCAAAACTCATCTCCTCTGACAAGCCTTCCTGGGAAGATTTGCAAACAACTGGCCCTTCCTTTGTGCTCTCCTAGTCTTGGTCTGACTGAGCCGTACTCCCCTGGGACGAACTCTTCGGGATCTGTGCTGGGAGCTGTGGTGTGGGGATGGATAAAAGTCACTCCTGTCCAGGAGGTCCCCTGTTCTGCAGGAGGCAGAGCCCCATTGGACCTGTGGCTTTCTGAGAAGGCAGAGTGGGACTCCAAGATGGCAGCTATAGGACTCTGTGGCTGTTGGTGTGAGATGGGAGCTCAGCTAGGAGGACACAGGATGGCCAGGGTGCCACAGCTCCTGAGGGCTTCCCCATGGCAGGGGCCTATTGGTCAGCTCTGATCTGGACGCCATCAGTGCCTGTACCCATAGAGCAGGATTCGTTTCTCCGGCAATTCCAGAAGGAGCAAATCCCAGACAGAGCTGCATCTCTGGGATGGAAGAGCAGATGCTCAGTCTAAAATTAGGCTGCTAACTGCGACTTCATCTAGGTTTCGGAGCAGATCTGCTTCTTGCATCTGCCAGTGTGTAGTAAAGGAAAGGCGAAGCCCCTGCCTCCCTGTTGAGGCTGGGCAGTGATGGTGATAGCCAGCTGGAGCCCAAGCATTCTACAGGCTACCGGTAATGCTTTCCTGGGCTCAACTTCATTAACTCCTCACAAGTCCCCTGAGAGGGAGGCTTAGGAGGTGCAGGGTGGGGAGGGGCCTGTCCCCTACCCCGCAGGAGCTGCCTCTGCTTGGGGGTGTCTGGTTGAAGCAGAAAGGGATGATAATCAGGGAAAATTTCTTCCCACCTCTTCTTTGTCTACTGTTCCCACCTCCATTCAGGCATCCTCTGGCTCTCTATTGTCTGCCTTAGCAGGCCCTGCTCTCCAGGAAGGGTAGGATCTGTTGGAGGCCTCTGTGTGGGCCTTCTTTTATCTCTCTGAAAGCCACAGCTCTCACGGTGGCCTTCCAAGCCCCGTGTAATATGCCCGACGCAGGGCCTTTGCACTGGTTGCCCCTTTGCCTATAAAGGCCTTTCCTCGTAACTGCGTGGATTAATTCTTCTCCTTTTCAAGTTGCTGCTCAAATGCCACCTTCTCAATGAGGCTGACTCTAACCACCCTATTTAAACTTGTGACTCATCTCCCACCCCTGCATTCCTGGTTCCCTTACTCTGTTCTGCCTTTTTGCCATAGTCCATACCTTCTGCTAATATGCTGTATAGTTTACTTACTTATTCTGTTTCTTGTTTACTCTCTGTCTCTTTCCCCTAGAACATAAACTCCACGGGGCAGAGATTTTTGTCCATTTTGTTCACTGATGCACTCTAAGTCCCTAGAACAGGGCCCAGCCAATAGTGGCTGAACATGTGTTACAGAATGCATGAATTCACGGGGGACAGAGGCACCTGGGCTCAGGGCAGCTTCCTGTTTTTGCTAAACATGGGCCATGGCTGCTCCAGAGAAAACCCATGCCATGGAGATAGGGTCCCTCTGCTGGAAAACTGCTTCTAGGTCCTCTCTGGGCCTCTGCTTGCTCATCTATTAACTGGGGCTGATGGTCCCTGCCCTGCCCCTCACAGAGCCTTGGGATCACACCCATGAGGACGTGGGTGTGATTATGCGCCAAACCATAAAGGGCTACCCAAATAAGTATGAGGTATGCATTTATTCAGTCAATATCACTCTGCACCTACTGGGTGCTAGGACCCATATTGAGTGCTAGGAGTCCGCAGAGGAGTGACAGCTTGTGCAAAGAGGCCCTCCCAGGGAGTGAGGCCTCTGCTAGCTATGAGAAAGAAGGAAATGCTTAGTTACTTCCGAGTTGTTGGAGATGTGAGACCCCAAAAAAGGAATAAGAGGTCCTCCTGGCATCTGGGGGAAGTCCTGATTTAGCCATCTATAAGGGTTCTCTAGAGAACCAAAATCAATATGATAGACATAGAGATAAATGTAGATATAGATACAGGAAGAGACTTGTTGTAAATAATTAGCTCATGTGCTTGTGGGCGCTGAGAAGTCCCATGACCTGCTGTCAGCAAGCTGGAGATCCAGGAAAGCCCATGTGTATTTCCAGTCTGAGTCTGAAGGCCCGAGGCCCAGGAGAGCCAATGGTATTAAGTTCCATTCTGCAAGTGGGTAGGCTTGAGACCCAAGACAAGCCGATGTTTCATTTTTTGTTTTTTGTTTTTTTTTGAGACGGAGTCTGGCTCTGTTGCCCAGACTAGAGTGCAGTGGCGTGATCTCCACTCACTGCAAGCTCTGCCTCCCGTGTTCACGCCATTCTCCTGCCTCAGTCTCCCAAGCAGCTGGGACTACAGGTGCCCGCCACTGCTCCCGGCTAATTTTTTGTATTTTTAGTACAGACAGGATTTCACCGTGTTAGTCAGGATGGTCTCGATCTCCTGACCTTGCGATCTGCCCACCTCGGCCTCCCAAAGTGCTGGGATTACAGGCGTAAACCACCGCTCCTGGCCTCAGCCTTTTCATTCTGTTCAGGTCTTCAGTAGATTGGATGAAGCCCTCCCATGTTAGGGAGGGTAATCTCCTTTAAGTCTACTGATCCAAATGTTCATCTCACCCAGAAACACCTCCACAGACACACCTGGAATAATGTTTGGCCAAATGTCTGGGCACCACATGGCCCAGTCAAGATGGCACATGAAATTAACCATCACACCCTCCTCCCACCCCCAGACTGCTATTGATCTTTAACCTTCAAACCAAGACCCAGCCACCAAATTCACACGCCTGCCTCCCCCTCCCCAGGTCTCCCCTCAACCCTTCCACCCTGCCACCCTTTGGGACATTGCCTCTGCTTATAAGTTTGCCTGACTTAGCGCTTTCTAAATAGGACACAGCAGGTGCCCAGGATCCTTGCTGGGATTCTCATGCTTCCAGTCAGAATTCAGGGTGGGTTTGAGGAGCAAGTTGCAAGAGATCAGCAGAAAAGCCTGGGGAAGACAGCTCTCAGAGGGCTTGTTTTCAGGGCGGAGGGCACATGGCTGACTGGACTAAGAGCCTGGAGTTCCTGAGGGATCATGGAAGCTTCCTCTGCACTCCCAGGCAGAATGGCAGAGGCTGCCATTTTCCACCCCAGCTATGGGAAGCCTCAGGAGAAAGCCTTCCAGGTGCCCTGTTTATTGAGCACCTAGTAGGTACCAATCATAGACCCCAGTGCTCTCCTAACCTGGGGCACCAGACACAAATACTTTACCATAATGTGAGAAATACTTTGATGGTATATACAAAGCTAATTACCAGAGCATCATTGAGAAGGGGCCTTTCAATTCTGCTAAGAGTGGAAGTCAGGAAAAAATAAGAAAACCAGGACATTTGAAGGAGAGCTTATAGGATGAGTTCACTAAATAGGCAAGAAGAATTTATAGGGGAGCTGGAGGGAAGGGTGGATGGGGGATAGGAGAGGAAGGGCATGCCAGGTAGATGGAACAGCATGGGGAAAGGGTGGAGTCTACATATTCACATTGTGTTTATGGACTAGTGAGCTGTCTGGCCCAGGCCACGCCCTTCCTGGGCATGACTGCAAGTGGGAAGATTGCAAGGATGAAGGCTGAAGGATTGGGGTTCTTACCTCTGGCCTTGAGAGGCCAGAAGGGCTGCAGTGGGAGCAGAGCCTGAGCAGGGATGGGGTGAGGCCACTTCCACAGTCCTTTGCTGTGGATGCAGGTTTTTGAAAGTAGCCTTTGCACCAGGCCCCACCCGCTCCTGTATTCATCTCTCTCTCCCATGTCTTCGGCAGCATTCACTGCTTTTATCCACTGTTGTCATAGTTATTTTCTGTACTGTGCAAGGCCTCTCCGGAACCAGACTGTGAGCTGCCTGAGCACAGGATCCTTCATGCCTCATTTGTCTTGCCTTGGGATTCCTTCCTGCCCACCCCCTGCCCTGCCCAGCCCTTCACCCTGGGCTAGCCACGTGGGTTATATCAATCGGTTGGATGAAAGTCTCAGGAGAGAAGAAGAATATAAGGGCATCTCAGAATTCTTCTCTCCATCTGCTACTCCCAGAACTCTTTTTTGTCATTCCTGTTGCTGTTTACCTTGTGTTCATGTTTTTAGGGTCTGATTTAATTCTCATTTCCCCCTTCCCTCACTTCATGAGCTGTTGACAAGGACTAGGTCTTATTCATCATACTATCCCCCAAAGAGCTTGAGTTGGGGGGCTTGGGGAGCTTCTTTATTGAGTGACTAATACATATTGATTCTGTTATTGATACTTGAAATGCATTTTCTCTTTTAATTTCATCTGCTCTAATTTAATCCTCTAATTTTTTTTCCTGGAATGTCTTATTCTCCCCATTTAGCAGCTGTGAAAACTGATGTATAGGGGAGTTAAGCAGCCAGTAAGTGTCAGGACCAGGACATGCACCCAGATCCGTCTTGATCCAAGCCATGGAAGTTGATGCTGTACTTATGCACCTCCCTTGGTGGGCACAAAGCCATGGGCAGAGTAAATATTTGTTGTTATTGATGATCTTGCAAGTCCCTTGGCTTGGGGAAAACCTGTTCTCACAGCTGCCAGGGGAGTGTGGCTTGACTAATCTTCTGATTTCCTGGAACTGAAGGCCCCGCCTTCCCCACCTGGGGCCTGCTGAGCCCTGTGGGAGTCCCCCAAAATGCTGGTGAAAAGCCAGAATGAGGCAGTCCCAGGGCCCAGGCCAGACCCAAGTCTCAGTTTGAAGTATAGGAAAAGAGGATGCTTTTGTCATTTGGGGAAAACTATTCCATGAGCTTCAGGCCAACTGGCCTCCTGTAGTTGCTGGTTACCAGGCAGGATGGTCAGAGCAGCCTTGTGTTAACAGTTCAGTATGATCTGAATATCTGTGACATTCCTGGAGCTGAGATTTGGTCATGCACAGAGATGCAGAATCTAAGGGGGCAGCAGACACATGAGAAATGACTCTCACAGTGGGACACAAGCCAGGACAGTCTGTATCAAGTGCTGGAGGCTCATGGCGAAGCAAGTGGCCAACACTACCTGGGGGCCAGGGAAGCCTTCACAAGGGAAGTGGCCTCAGAGCTGGCCTGGAAGGCTGAGTGGGAGCCAGCCAAGTAGATGGGTGAGGGGAAAACTATAGGGAACTGCATGTGCAAAATGCACTTGGCAGGCTCAGAAACAGTGAGAGATTCTGTATGGTGGGAGCATAGGGTGGATGGGGAGAGTGCAGAGAGGGAGGTTTGGATTGGCAAACTGAGGCTCTGTTGTTAAAGGCCCTAATAGATCGGGTGGTTTCGCTGAACAGGGATCCACTTGAATGTGTGCTAGAGAGTTCTACCTGTGTGGAGAATGGATTGCAGGGGTAAGCTTGGCACAGGGCTAGGGAGAAGGCTGTTGCAACTTGTTGGTGATGGTGGCCTGAACTGAGGCACCAGGCATGGAGAAGGGCTTCTGGCTTCGGGCTTGAGAAGATTGATGCCCACATCCATGAAGATGAGCAGTATAAGAGGAGGAGGATTCTGAGTCACCACATGGGAGGACAGTAATCAATGCTACTGTTCACTGAGCACCTACTATTGTGTACTTTGAAGAGTTCTATTGCACTATCTTGTCAAAACTTCCCAGCAGCCCTTGGAGATGAGAACGTCAAGATCAGTGACATCAACTAACATGCCCAAAGTGACACACTAAGTGTGGGGCTGGAGTCTGAACCTAGGTCTATGTGGCTCCAAGGCCCATGCTGTTATCCACAGTATCGGGTTAAGGACTGAGTCAAGAAGCTGGAAACACGGTTCTCAGGCTGGAGAGAAAGGATGGGAACTGCGTCTGGAGGGTTGGACCTCAGGAAGGTGATGTCCATAAAATGCAAACTCTAGTATCTGTCCTAGGACAGAAGCTTCATATGTGCAACAGGTCTATGACGAGCGCACCTACCACACACGTGCACATGCACACACACAAACACACACACACCCCAAATAGGAAAACAACCAAAGCATCTGAGTCCAGGAAAGCACAGCAATGGGGATGGAGGATGGAGAGGGGATGGTTTCTAAGTCAGTATAAGACCTAAATATAATTAACCCAGAAGGCCCACAGGGCCTGGTTGCTCAGCTCCACCCCACCTTAAAAGTGCTCCCAACACACTGTGGTGGTCCCTAGCTCCTTGGGGGCAACAGTGGGTTCCAGAAGTGTGTCTAATTTTGTCGTTATAAGCTGGAAACAAAATTCCACAGAGATAGTCTTCTAGATGGCAGATCAGATGCCAACACTGCCCTCTGCTCTAATCTCTTTTAGCTTGTAAAGTCTCTACAGTGTGATGCTGGCTTTACAGCAGATCCAGGCCGTGTGTGTGTGTGTGTGCGCGCGCACGTGTGTGTGTGTGTCTGTGTAACATTTCCATGGAAACAAGCATTCAGCATTCTAGCCTGGGACACCTGGATCACAGTTTTCTTGAATTATAGCTCCAGAGGTAGAATGAATCTTATCTTTCCATCTCGTATGCCCCCTACTCCGCCCCTCTCCAACCTTGTCAAACAGCAGTGTAACATTTAGCAAGTTACACTGGGATATGTGTTTACCTGTCAGTCTCCATCCATGAACACAGGCTTGTGTGTTATATGTTCCCAGCACAGAGATGGTGCCTGATTCATGTTTGAGGAATGGAGGAATGTGGGAAGGCCCCTAGGGCCAAGTACTGGGACTTTCTCAAGACCTGGCCCAGTTGCTTGCAGGGGATGGGGAGGAACTGGCACCTGGTACCACCTGCCTTTCAGATACAGTGTGGGAAAGGTGACCTGCACCCCAAGTCTGCCTTTCTGCAGAGCAGTGGGGGCCTGGTCCGCAGGTGGGGGCTCGCAGAGCAGAGTCGAGGTCAGGCTGATAGCCTCTAAGCAGGACTGCCCACCCCTACCTTCTTTCTCTGAGCTCTGAGGCTGGAGTCCTGAAGACCTTCTGGCTTCCAGTGAGAATTGGCACCAGAACGGAGGTGGGGGCTGCGTCTTGAAGTGGGGACAGATGGTTGTGGGAGGAGCTAGGTGAAGGCTCCCCAGCTGACACTCCTGGCCTGGAGAATGACTACCGCTGGAAAGGCCCATGTGGCTTGGAAGGCTCAGGGGAATCAAGTCTGACTGTGTCTGGTACAATGAAGGGACTTGACAAATTGCATTTTCCTTCATCCTTCCCCTCCACCTCGTTAGGGCCAGCTCAGGACTCCGTGTTTTGGGGGGTTGGCAGGGGGATATCCCAGGCTCGCTGATGGCTGCAGAGGAGTTTGTCAAGAGCAAGGAGGAAGGAGACAAATCCCAAGCCACCCCAGTCTCCTGAGCATTCAAGCCAGTCTAGCTGAGAACCCCGCCTTTCATCCCAGCCCCCACCCAGAGACCATAGGGCATCAGCCACAGTTCTGGGTTGGGTAAATTCTCCCCCTCCTCTGGTTAGTTTGTCTTAGGATTTGCTCCTCAGGAGCATTCATTCACTTAAACATTTGTAAACTTATCAGTCCTGGGAGGGGAGAAGGATCAAGATGGAAAGTTCCCTGAAGCTCCCAGTCTGAGGGAGAGGAGGCCCCCAATAACTGACTTCAGTGTGAGGTGATGGGCAAGTCTGTAGAGGGAGGAACTATTGAGTTGCCTGTGGCATCATGGAAGGTGACCAAATCCATTGGGAGGGTCCCTTGAGGCCAGGCCACCTCTCAAAGGGGAGGAGGATGCCCTTCGATTTAGGGCAGGAGCAAGGCTGTCATCTGAGCCTGTGTGTGTGAATGATAAAACGTCACCCCTCAGGGCATATGAATTATAACAAGGCACCCACCTCCTCTGCCTGGAGTTGCTTTCAGCCAGAAAACAGGAAGCAGGACAGTGGGGGCAGGGCAGGAGTGGAGTGAGGAGCAGGCATCTGTCCCAGGGGGCACCCCACCCCAGTTGCCCTGCTCAAGAGAAGGACCCGTATAAAGGGCAGGCTTGGATTCAGGGTATGAAGGACAGCCGGAGGGGTGGAGAAGACATTTCAAAGGGAAAGCCTGTGTGAAGACCTCAAGAAGTGGAAATTGGTGCGAAGTGGTGCGTGTTGGGGGTGGTGGCTGGGCAAATGGCAGGGTGCACTGAGCTCTGGGAGATGCAGCTGGTCCGTGGGGCCTTGCATGCCAGATCAGGAAGTGTGGTCCTTCCCTTTGGGGCTTTGTCAGAAGGAGGATGACCCAATTAGAGCTGGGATTGGGCCCTGGGAGCTGATGGAAGTTGAGAGAGACTGGGGTGGTGGTGATCCACAGAACAGCTGGGCAGCTTGGCAGCTGGTCACTGGGTTTGCAATCGTGTACGTGCGTGTGCAGACCGGTGTCCAGCTGCAGTCACACCTGCCTTGACTCTCTGCAAGCCCTAGAGCCATAGCTTCCTCCTCTCTGCCCCTCGGAGTGTAGTGCCCCTTAGAAAGCGGGAGTTCCCTCCATTAAAGCCGGGGGTCTGGGAGGAGTCTATTTGCTCTGGTTTTGGAGGAAGGGTGGTGGCTCCATCAGAGGCTGTTGTATGAAGACACACAAATGCCCAAGGCCACCAATGCGCCCTTTGGGCCTAGAGAAGTTGAGGGCATGACTTTGGAGCCAAAGGAAACCTGGGGCCTCCAAGGATCCCCCTGGAAACCTGGGTCAGCATAGTGCTTAGTTCTCCTGTGGGACCTCAAACTTTCATGACCCTAAAAGGGAGTGGTTGGTTACATTCTGTATCCTAGGCACTTAACTTACCTCAGTCTAGTCCTGGCTTAACCCCACTCTACACCCTCCACCTCCAGCTCCATTATCTCCTCCTGAGGCTGTTTCTGGAGTCAGCCAAACCTAGGGCCAGCCCTGGCACCACTGTGGCAGAGGGCTGACCTCTGCCAAATAACCGCTGGTGGGCATCAGTGAAATAACAGATCACGGAGAGAGATCTCAGGATCTTGGCCTTCCCGCAGACCTGTGGGGGCCTGGCTGGGAGCTGGCTCAAGTGTTTTTGGTCCTGGCCAGAGCAAGGACCAGAGTGACTCAGGCCCAAATCCCGGGATCCAGCAGCTTCTGGTAAAGTCAAGCCATTGGGAAGCCCCGGGGTGTCCCCCGCCCCCACCCCAGGCCTGAGCCCAGGGAGGCCCTGGCAGGCCCGCCCCGCCCAGAGCTCATTAAAGCGGATTCCCGCCTGGGGAGGCGCGGGCTTCCCGGAGCCGGGCTGGCACCCAGGGGGAAGGCGGGGAACGCACACTTTGGGGACGGCGATGGACGCCCGCTGGGCCCGGGTGCGACCAAGGCGTGGCGCGGAGCGGCAGGGCCCTGGCGGCGGCGACCGGGGCTTCCCTGACTGCCCTCCCTAGAGGGCCCAGGAGGAGAAGACAGCGCGGGAGACGGGGCGGGCGCGGAGGGAGGGGCGGCGCCCGGAGTGACACGGCCTGTCACCGAGGAGGCCGGCGCGCAGACCCTCCCCGCGGCCGCCGGCAGCCAGGGATTCCCCGGGCGAGGAGACCCTCCCCTGGCAGCCGCCAGCCGCGCCCGGGCCCATCTGCGACCCCAGCCGCGAGGGCATCCCGGAGTGGCCGGCAGTGAGGCCAAGCGGGCGGGAGAGGCGCCGCGGGCCAGCGGCGGGGTCCCCGTGCTCGGCGACAGGAAACTCTGGGGAGTGAATGGAAAGAAGTGGGTGGTCCGGCCCCTGCGACTTCCCCTGACATCACTGCCCAAATAAGGAGCTTCCAAGCGGCCGCGGGGCGGCCCGGAGCCGCGCCCGCCGCCGGCGCCCGCCCGCCAGCCCGCCCCGCGCCC